>NW_026623538.1:723898-747394 GCF_030028575.1 Malurus melanocephalus
AGAAAGAAAGAAAGAAAGAAAGAAAGAAAGAAAGAAAGAAAGAAAGAAAGAAAGAAAGAAAGAAAGAAAGAAAGAAAGAAAGAAAGAAAGAAAGATAGTGAGTTTTTTAAGATTTTCAGTTACATAATTTGGTACTAGAGCAGTACAAACTAATTGGCTAGTATGTAGTATTAAAACATATTCATATATTCAGTATTTTCCTTACTGTGTTGTCCTTGTTTTTCTACTCCACACCTCAATCCATTTCCCCGTCTTTCAGAGTCCCATTGATTTAAATACATGAAATAAATGGGACTCAGAGAGCCCTCTGAGAGCTGAGGCTGGAGACATACACTCTGAAATTCAAAAACTGAACTGAAATATATGTGATATGTTCAATAATTAAAGATATTTCAATGCTGTAAACAATAACAGGAGTTTTAAAATGTGGAAAATACAGTATTTCGAATACAGGTACTTTTAAAACAAGCATACAGATTTAGAAAAAGATATTTTTARAAGAAGAGCCAGATAAAGAATCATTTTCTATTTGCTAAATTTGAAAGAGGCAGCAACAAGTTTCCCTGGATGGTAATTTATATCTGGTTTCATCTGGGTTCAGTGAATGTTCACCTTTTATATTTAACAAAATAAAATAAATAAATAAAARCTGCCAGTAAATAAAAAGGTCACAAGTGTCTTGCAGAGATTTTCTTCTGCAGTTTGAAAAAAAAAAATCAGTGTCTGTGCTATGATCTCTGCTCTTGAACTCATGGTCMCAACCATACAGAGCTGTACTCAGATGTAACTTGCAAGGTCATCTATTCAGTGCTGCAATTTCTRCATCTGAGTAATTGCTGTATTTGACTCTTCAATTTCTTTACAGCTTTTGAATTTGGTGTACTTTCACCAGATTAGGTCTATTTAGGCATGCATACTAAGGCAAGAAAATTCAATTGTAGCAGTACTTTTGTAGACACACAGAAATAAAACAGAGTGTAAGCCATAATTCAATTACAAAAAATACATTTCCAAGGAAATGCTTCAACTGAAGGGATGAAAAGCTGCAGGTGATGYGCAGTACACCAGAGTGTGTATGAGCCTCTCAGGGCTGAGAGCCCGACTCAGTGACACCAGAAAGCCACTTCTATTGTCAGAAGTGTGGGTGCAAACTGGGACAGGGCTCCCCAACATCTGATGGGAGCAGAAACCACCACCCTTGGCATGGGTTGAGCCTGGCTGCACAAACCTCTGTTCATCAGCAGACAGCATTTTGATGTAGAGATATGATGGGAAGGATTTATACAGGAGTGTACTTTTTTTTTGCACTTGATGCTAAATGTTTATCTCAGGTAAACAGCCAACTTAAAGAACCACTGTAAAGAATCAATTTTTGTTGTAGAGTTGGAGAGTTATGTGAACAACAGCATAGCAAAGAGTTTCAGCTGGTAAAGGAGTTAGATCAAATATGTGGAAGGAAAAAATTMTTGAATGTAATAGAAAAATTAAATTTTCCCATTACACTCCCATTAAACTATTATATTCCCACTGGAGCAAACAATGCAACTGCATAACTCTTGTCCTTTTCCAGACAATTAATACTCCCATGAAAATAAGTTGTTCAGGGATATTTATAGCCACAGCAAAAATTAGTTCAATTTTGACTGCAGCTGATAGATAATCACCAGCCTGATGATTCTTCCTGTACATCTTTCTCTGACAAGAATTTTTCGAGATTCTGGATAAAACCATTGTGCAAAGTACATAGTAGAGCCCTGTGAAATTGTTTGTAGGGCCACGACTATACAAACTCACTACATGCAGGAGATTATAAACATAGGATAAATGGATTAATGTATTTACTATTATAAATACAGAAATACATCAAGCATTTACTAGTACATTAACTAGATGAACATGCTAGTTRCAGAGAGAGAAACTGAATTATCAGGAAAGGCATTTACTTGCAAGCCCCATGTTTCCTGAGCCAAGCTTTTGGCTCCCAAACAGTCCCCATGTTCTTGAGTGTTATTTTATAACAGATCTGGTTTCTGCTCAGAAATCATGTGATAAGAACAGGATTCAAATCAAAAGTTATAGAGCTTACCGTTTTGCTCTTCATCTGCTGTGATGAGAAGTTTCTTCACTAGTAAATRTGCCTCCATCTTGTACAAATTCACTCCTTATTGTAAAGCAGCAAAGTTTCCTCGTGTGCATGTTAATATAAACGCCACAAAATATTAATGTAAACAGTAAAATTCTTATAAGAGAACAATTGATCTCTCAGGTCTGATTTTGCTTTGGTTTCTCATTGCTGGGGAGTGAACATCACTCATGCATTTGATGTCTGTTTAGGTGAACCTTCACTAGGGTGCTGCTAAGCTTAACTGCTACGCTTCAGGAAAAGCCTCTCAGCACAAAAAATATTTAACCCTTTTGTTTTGCTTTTCTGGGAAATTGCTAAACACATGCTGCATTTAATGGTGAAAATACTCCATCTGAATATTCATACTTTAATCAGAAAGAACAGACATTTCTGTTCCACTTAGGTGTTTGCCTTGTGGCATTGGAGATACTTCTGACTAATCGCTGTGGTTAAATGAAACCAGCAATTCCTTCTTTATCACTACACAAAACATAGATTTATCTACAGGCTATGATGTGTCAATGGGTTTATAGGAGTTCCTTTATTCTCTTGGAAACTTCCATGAAAATTTCGTGCCATGGCATGCAGCTGAACATGTGACGTAAGTAGCTCCTAGAAAACAAAAAGGTGGAAAAAAAAAACCGAACCGAAAAAGCAGTTCTGCCTATGAAAATGTCCTCATGAACACTAATATACTACTGAAGGATAGGGTCTAGTGGTATTAACTGATTTCAAATATTTTGACAATCAGGAGGGATTTAATACAGTGGATTATAAGCAAACACACAGGTCTGAAATCCAGTGGGAGCAGATTGTTTGTTGTTTTCGGGGGTTTTTTTTTGGTTTTTTTTGGTTTTTTTTCTGATGATGTCAGCCAATTTACTTTTATTCCTGCTAGGAGATGAATGGAGGTTGATTGGATGATTGCTTGATRGCAGCTGCTTGTGTGAAAGTGCTCATACAAGAGAGGAGTTCCCTGGACCTGGCGAGCACGTGCTGTAATTTACTTGMCTGCCTCACCTTGGTTGGACACACCATGTAAAGATGTAGCACACACACTGAGAGTATTGGCCCACAAAACTCTTGACAACCGACAAAAAGAAATTTTTTGAATTTCAGAGAAAAAGAAGACAGAGTGTGACAACATGGAGCTATGGTGGAAAAATCCTGGGATGAGCTRCCCTAGGATATTGTAGACTTTTCTTTCCTGGACTTATTTAAGAGTAACCTTTTGCTAGGATAACTGTGCAATCAGCTTTCAGTTAAATTTCCTTAGCTTTTGTAGAAGCTGCAGCCAGGAAAACATAGGGAAAGGCACACTTTGAGAAGGAAGAGACCAGAATGAGAGAGATGGAAAGSTAGAATATGGCAGGAGAGAGACAGAAGGATGCACTGTCAAATACCGTGTCAGCAGGACATAACCCTTCAAGAAACTCCACAGTCACTGTTGCAGCTAGAATAGATTATACTGATAATCAACGCCTCACCTTTTCCAAATTGTGCTTCCAATTCAAACTTTTTTGAATGTATTTTTTCCATTATATAAATGGAAATATGAGCAACAGCAACACGATTACTTTTAGTTACTTGCCTTTTAAAGGTGTTTAGTTTTAAAAAATTAAAAAAAAAAAAAATTAAAAAAAACCCCAAGAACAAATAAATGCTTATGAAAAAGACCAGCAGAAAACCCCAACTCTTCCTAGGCTCAGTGTAGGTCTGGAACTATAGCAGGTTAGTCTGTACACTATCATAGAATGGCTTGGGTTGGAAAAGCCCTCTTCAATCATCCAGTTCTAACCCTCTTCCAAGGACAGGGACACTTTCCACTAGACCAGGTTGCTCCAAGRCCCATCCAATCTGGCCTTGAACAYTTCCAGGAATGGGGYATTCACAGCWTCTCTSGGCAGCCTCTTCCAGTGCCTCACCACCCTCACAGAGAAGAATTTCTCCCTAATATCTGATCCAAGCCTTTGTCAGTTTGAAGCCATTCCCCYTTGTCCTGTCACTACAAGGTGCTGTAAACAGTCTCTTTTGTATGTGCAGAGCATTTTTACCTTGATTTACATCTTTTATRTAAAAAGGGCATCAGCCACTCCTGYTCTGCTATAG
The DNA here is from genome assembly GCF_030028575.1 of Malurus melanocephalus. Classification (NCBI taxonomy): domain Eukaryota; kingdom Metazoa; phylum Chordata; class Aves; order Passeriformes; family Maluridae; genus Malurus; species Malurus melanocephalus. The sequence goes on from NW_026623538.1 coordinate 728,133, forward strand.
AAGCACTCCCGATAGGTGAAAATAGGACTTATAAGAAACAAAAAAACTGTCTGGCTCTCTGTTTCTTTGAGACAAAAAGCAAGTTGTGAGGGTMATCTATGCTCAGAAAACATCAATTCCAACAAAGACATAGGGCTGATTGGATGCTTGGCTGTGCAGGCATCTGCCATTTGCAAAGTCAATTTAGCAATCCAGAATGAAGAGACAGTTTGCCAAACACATTCCAGGGGAAAAAGTATCTCTGAAAGAAAAGATTTTATTTCAATTAAAGGGCAATTTTTCTGCAACATCACATGAGGATGTGACAAGCATGAGTGAATTTAGCCTGGTATCAGGAAGCTCCAATTTTCCCRGTAGTGAAGGCACTGCAGCAGCTTTTTAAATGGGGTAATAGTGAAAAACTTTGTTGCTTCAAGATAGAGCACAGTGAATGCAGCACCACCTTTTGAACAGTTCAACTGACTGAACAAAGCCTTTGCTATCAGGTCTTTGTTGCACTGTCAAAACAAATAATTACTGTATACAATTAACTCCATGCTTCAGTGCTTTGCAGCTCAGCTGCAAGCCAAGGAAGGCTTTTTTCCACCCTAGAGGAAAAACAAAGCTCTTGAATTTTATTCACTTTCTGTCCTTTGAAGCAGCAGGGATAGACCACAGTGTTGGCCACTCTCTGGTACTGGGAAAGTAAGACTGAGTTCTGTCACTTCTTTGTGATTAACCCACTGACCAGACATGAGGACTGGAAGGGGTTTTCCTTCAGGATTTCACACTTTTCTGCAGAACAAATCATATCTTGCTTCTTCGGATGAGCTGAGCACTTCATCTGATAAATTCCAGGGACAATTATTTGGGGACTGATATCCTCCATCTTCTCCTGTTCTCCTTTTGCACACTTTTGTTCACTCCCATCTCCAGTTTGTTGCAGGGAATATTCCCAACAGCTTCAGACCATTTCACTCCAGGCTGTTTTTTGTGCAGGTGTGACTGCTGTGAACTCAGAGCAAGCTACAGAACAGGTGACAGGATTGTGCTGTTAAATGGCTTGCTCTGACCTCTGTGCCATGCCCTTTCACACGGAGACACAAATCATCAAGRTCTGGGGGGCAACATTGTAAGGGAATATCACCAGAAGCTTGACCTCCTTCTGCAGATGCCTACTGCTGTCCTCTGTTGAGAACAGGACAGGGTCTGCTCCTGTGCACATTGCAGCCACTGCAACMTCTCCTCAACCAGCCTAGGCTTCTCTGGGTCTGGGATCTTAGTGTGTTCCTTGGCAATGAGTCTGCTTTCTCAGAAAGAAACTGTGAATGTAGCTCAGGCTTCACATTCACGCRTCAGTCCTAACTCTATACTCCGACACTTTTCCCTTTCCATGAGGAAAKATTAGCAGAAAAGAAGTATGGAAGGACCTCCTTTTGGTTTGGCACACCTAATTTCCCTTCTACCAAAACTCCAGTCACCAAAGCCTCCCATGTTATTCCAACTTGACCAATGTATTTGGGGAAACAGCATATTTGATTTCCTGTTTTCTTTTTTCTGAAGATGCATCTTCAGAGCTTATGAAGATTTGCCCAAGCTTGTGGCCAAGAACACAAGRGGGTGGGAGAAATATGTCCTTCTGACCATGCTGGGGATGTGGATGCACTTAAAAGCTGGGGTAGGGTCTACATCCTGCATAATGGAGAATGTGATCTTCCATTTTCATGGAGTTCAAAGGCTCAAGATTAACCTCAAACGTTATTGCAACCCTCAAGAGTGTTCTCTTCCTCTTCTCTTTGCTCCTCCTCATTGTTTGCATGCTCAGGAGCTCATTACCTCTCTACTCCATGTTTTCCAACTGAGAAAGTCATGGCCATGAAAAAGAAATTAAGGCAACAGGAAGAAATTAAATCCCACTTGAATTAGGATTAACTAATGCAATATTTTCGATTTAATCACAATGGTTTCTTCAAACACCACGAAATAATTAAAAGTAACACTGATCATGRCCTATGGGAAAATCTATTAAAAAAWCCCTAATTTGGAGATTCTGATARAAAGCACCTCTGCAAGCGGTCTTATTAACTGTGGTGGTGTTCAGTGCAGGAAACAGCAAAATCTGATCCTAAATGAGACTTCATGCACATGCAACGCATACCATTCTTACCATACTGTTATTTCTTTCAAATTGTCAGGGCTTCGTGCTTTCCTTGAAACACAATTCTTCTGTCRTTGTGTTCTAATGACTCACCATCCAAGCTACTCCATTGAATCATATTAGTGTTTTCTCAAAATAAAGGTATAAATAGATATAACTTTGGAGCACAGTTTTCTAAACTGTTCCTAGGCAAAGTTTGCTCCCGTTGTTAAGAGCATCTGTTGGTGAGACTTTTATAGCTTGAACATTCATGTGGAAAAAAATGACTCAAGCAAACAGTGCACTGATTAAAGCATGTGTTCACATATATAATGATAGGTCAATTTTTTATATTTTATTAGTTGTTTGTTTAGTTTTTTGTTTTATTTTGAATAAAGATTTTATAYTGAGTCAACAGAAAACATTGGACAAGTAAGGATCTTCAGATTTTCTGTGTGTTAAATAATTTTAAAATGTTATCACCATCACAGTTGTACACTAAGGTTTGAATAGGTAAGATTATTGTGTTAAAATAGGAACCATGATAGGAGGCTGGCTTTAAGTGATACTTTACAGTATCTCAACCCTGTCTGATTTTGAATCCTGAATTCTGAGAAAGTGATGCCACCTGGTAAAATATTTCTAGCATTGAAAAGCTTGAGAAATGTCCATTRCACTTCTAATTGTAAGTGTATTTTTCTGTCGTCCTTTGACTTTTCAGACATGAATTGGGTTCTGGCAGCACACTGCCACAGAAATAGATGCTTTGATTCTTCTTAKTATGGTAAAAATGTTACTGTTGTAGCTCTTTAAGCTTAACTTTTAGTGGAATTATAATAAGGAGTTCCTGTTAGGTGAAAGAGATTATTTAATCCAAACTTTGGACACACTTTAACATGAAAAGTAAGTCTGAGAGAAGAGGCCCTGGCTTTCAAATTACTTTTTTCTCTTTTATAACTATGTTTGTCCATTTTCTTTTTCCTGCTCYTCCTAAAACATGCCACCTGGGAAACAGAGAAAGAGCTGAATTTTCACCAGGGCTACTTCAAATGGTGCTAAAAACATAAAAGCATTTATCTGCATAAAATGGATAATTTGAAATATGAAATGTAATTTCCTTTAAAATGCCCAGAGAAYAGAAAGTGGTATGTAGAAAGGCTAACACTATTTCTCMTGGTACATTTTAATTCAGCCTCTCWTCCTGTGACCACTGSTCAGAAGAGCTGTGTAAAACCTCATTTTTAACCATCTAGTCCTTTTTTTTTCAAACACTGCCTGTTTTTTCAGACTTTCATCCTGGAATTGAGAGTAGATAATTCCCTGTAAGCCTTTGTTAYGACATTTGCTGCCACTGTGGTTCAAAAACTCTCCTTTGAAAAGCTGCAAGGAAGTGCTGTGTGGTATCATTGGGTGATCTGGGTCTCAGCCAGGTAAATTGTTTGAGTTAGGCAGAWATTTAAAGTCCCACTAAAAATCCTGTCCTTGAAAGGACCAGCAAATACATAATGTCACTTAAAAAGTAAAAGCATTTCTTATCTAAGAAGACATCATAATGTTCTCGCTGATCTCATGCCCAGACAGAGGAACACTCTGCAGCATGATTTAATCTAAAACTCTCCAACCCTGGGCAGGTTTTTGTAGGTGTTTAGGTGCAGAGAGAGACAGTTTGGTCCCCACATCACTGAAATTCTGCTCCAGCACTGGCCTCCTGTTACACTGGGGCACACCACAGTGAGAGCTTCCACCTCAGTGAGATGCAGGGCAAGGCAAAGCTGCWTGAGATTATCCTGACATCTGTTCCCATGTGCTGAACCGGGAAGCAGCCAGAGGTTAGCAGAATTAGATTTATCTGTCTTATAAAAAGCTTTATGGCATTCTGGAAAAGTTAAATTTCAGACTGTTGTAACGCTCAAGATGTATTAAAGATTTTTAGGAAGGGTTTTTTTCTTTATGATACTTCCCCCACACACTGATAAAAACTTCTCCCTAYAGACCACTTTTGTATCTCAGCACTATTTTTTATTCTCCAGAGCTTCTTTCCTGCCAGTGTAAAATATTGCTTAGCATTTCTGTCTCATCCTAGTCAAGTTTAGATGGTTTCTAACACTGCCTTCAGGGTTTATAAAAGTATATGCAATACTATTGAAAAAGATTATATAATTATATGGGAAGAAGAGAAATTGGATGCCATGATGAGATAGGAATATTACAACAGGAGAGAGCACTGTGTGAAAACTAACTAGATAGATGGGCAGTATTTAATATTACTGATAAAACTTTCAAATCAATGTTTGCTTCTTCCAGAAGAAAAGGAAAAAAAATTAAAAATCTGAAGTASAAACAAATTTAGCAATTGTCAGCTGCAACTATAGCTGCAATGCCCCCTCTAGAATGTCATGAAATGGCTCAGTTTTCTGGGTACCTGCTATTCCCAGCTGTCATAATGCCCAAATCCTGGACAAACAGCCAGAGCACAAATAAGAATCAGTTATGGATACAAAGCAAAGYCTGATGTGCCTTAAATGTACCCAGCTACTCACAGAGACCTCAGGCAGTCTGACCTYTGAAACATGCCAGGTCTTCCTGTGCTGGGTTTGTTAAGGTTGGTAATTCTGACTCTAACAAAAGCTGGGCAGGCAAGTAATTTTTAGAAAAAGATTAATTCATCCTGCCTGCAATGAAAGAGTGATCAGTGAGGTGAGTGAAGATTTTTCTCCTTGGACTTTCTTACAGAGAGAAACTTTGTTATTGCTCAAACTGTGACTGACTTGCACTTGAACCAAGAATGATTTTTTTGAGCATCTGAAGAAAATTAGGAAAGTATAGAAAGGCAGTGTTAATAGAATTTTGAGGAGATAATCATTACCTAACTCAGGTCACCAGGTTAAGTGTGGAAATTTGCAGTCTGACATTGAAGGTCCTGTACAGTATAGAGCCAGAGAGAAGCTTGCAATGGAAAACTCARTGCAAGTTTTCTTCTACTCTCTTGAAGAAGCAATCTCATTACTTGTTATTAAAATTATTAGGTACATGTAACTGTGGTAATCATCATTACTGTGTGCATGCAGCTCTGGTACTCATCATTACTGTGTGATGAATCGGAGGAAAACCGAGTAGGGCAACTTTTGGTCATCCTGAGCAGAGATCTGGAAAATCATCTATCTGCCTGAGGAAGAGAGACTGGAATTAGATGATCTTTAAGGTCCCTTCCAACCCAAAACATTTGATAATTTTATGATTCTAATGAATAAGTGCTAATATGAAAAGTGCAAGGATCCAGCTGGCGAAGTTGTAAAAGTGGTGCTGGAATAAAAGAAGGTACAGCAAAGTACGTGCCTTACCAAAACATTTAGCCCTTCACATAAGAGTGGTGTGTCTGTTTCCTACTGATGTGCTTTCTAACACCAGCAGTTGAATGCTTTTAAGACTGGGATGTGTCAGACTGCAATTTTTGAGAATTTTTTTTCCTTTTAATAGAAAACTCCACATAGATTTTGCTTCAGAGGATTGCAATTCTGTTTTGCAATCAAATTATCCTGGCTATTTAATTTAAGAACTGAAGTATGTTCTAGCAAAAAAAAAAAAAAAAAAAAAAAAAAAAAAAAATTTAAAATTTTAGATTTATTTGTTTTTTTTATTTTTTTTAAAGTCTTTTTTTTTTTTTTTTTTTTTTTCTAAATAGGCTAAACATAATATATTCCATTATTATAAATTCAATGGACCTGCAGGTCTGTGAGGTTTGCCTCTCATTCTGGAACTAAAAAAGAAAATGAGCATTGCATTAAATTTCCTCCGGTATTTGTTCAATGCTTAAGCAAATTTGATTGAGTGCCTTTTCAATCTCTTGATGTTTTCTTTTACCAATATCATTTTAATCTTTACTGATACTTTTATTAGTATTAAGTAGTCTTACAGGATCATTGAGATAATTTAAATCCACTCACAGGAGTTTGATTATTTCCTCCATCATTTATTCCTGGATGTCCTCATGCCACAGACCAGACAAGCCCCAGAGCATGGGATATGGTCATGGCTGAACTCTTGCCAGCTTTTCTCTGGATGGGCTGTGTAAAGYTTTCTGCTACATGTTCTACATTGTCTTTCCTGGGTTATACTAGCAGTTCATTTATAAATATTCATTCCATTCCCTCCTAGAAGGGCACAGGAAGGCTRCACAGGCTCTGTAGAGAGCCTGAGCTCAGGTCTGCTCTTCCCAGCAATGTCCACATTGGGAGCACAGACCACAGGGAACAAGGCAACCCTACATGCCCATATTCACCACCTGGTCTGTATTCATCTAGACCATGTCTAAAGKGTCCTGAGGGTAAAAAAGTGACTAAATGGGCAGTGATATTCAAATATATATTCTATTTATTTCAGTAATTTAAAAATTGAACTGTGGAAATTCTTTCATTCATTTACAAGGTCATAAATTTCTTTAGTCTTAACTAAGACATTCAACAAGAGCAATGAAAAAGAATAGCCAAAATTCTTTTGACTAAATGAAATGTGTGACTGAATWGAATATATTTATGTTCTTGAAGACTCTTTCCCAAAATAGTTCCCAAAAAATTCAAATTTTCAGGAACAGGAGATTAAAACCAGCACAAGAAAACTACAGTGTTTTGCATGTTGTGTTTGTGTGTGTGTTTTTCTGTAATCTCTAGTGTGGATTAAGAGTTATATTCTATAAAAAAAAATTGATTTTTCTGAATAGTGTTTTTCATTGGGAATATGATTAAAAGATTATTTCCAACTTCAAGCCATATGGTGCACAGTGATTTACCTTTGAAAATAATTCCTGCTTTTTGCCTCTGAGCTCTTGGGAATAAAAACTGAAACAAGTAAGTAAAAGAGTATTCCCAAACTGACTTATTGCTAGAGCTAGGTCAAGCTCATAACTGAAATATTTAGCATTCTTTCCAACATACACATTTTTAAAAGACTTCATGGTCACCCAAGCATTTTCTGATCACTCCAGCCGACCCATGGGCTCAGGAGCAGCCAAAATGCTGCAAGGTTTGGTGGCTGCTCTGTCTGGGCTGCAGCCAGGAGCYRKRTTATGAGTGTCTGCAGAACTCCAGWGGCTCCTGTGCCTGCAGATAAAGTTTGTCAAGGAAGTGCTGTGGTCTTGATTCCCTCTCCCCACCCAAGGGTCTGCTCCTGGGCTGCCTTTCTGCCCAGGTAGGGCAGGCAGGGGCACGCACTGAGTGTGTCTGTGTCCCTCTCCTGTGCTGTGTTCCTGGGGAAGCTGCTCCAGTGGGGTGCAGAGCATGTGAGCCGGGCTTAGAGGGAATTCCTGCCACAGGAGAGAGCTCAGCAATACCCAAAGGGACCATTCCTGCTCCAAGYAGCATCTTGGAAAACATCAGAAAAACAATGATCATCTGCCAGGCACAGCCAAGTGCCACTGAGGCCAGCCCAGCTCTGCATGGAGCAAGGGTCAGTTCAGACTGAATAAATCACAAGGATGGAAGTGAAACAAGGGTAAGACTTAACCAGTGAGCTTGAGTGCTTGGAAGAAAAAGGAAACACAGTGCTTAAATCCAACAGAGAAACAAAAAGACCATGGAAGCAGAACCAGCTGCTGTTGAATTTAGCTGTGAGTTCCTTCGGACTTTGTGAAAAYATAAATTTGGGAAAACGTTCTCTGTTGTTATGTATCCAAGTGTGCCTTGATAATCTCATCAAATCAGGGGAAACATCAACACCAAATCTTAATGGCAAAAGATTTCAAATTGGAGAGTTTTTGAAGGGAGGAATAGTATAGGAGAATGATTTTAAAATCACTCTTTCCCAGTTAATTGTTCTCTTCACCCCATGCCTGACAGGTTATATAGCAGGCAAGCTAAATCACAGCTGTTCCCTTGTTTTCAATGAAATTTTCTGAGATATTTCACAGATCAGTGTGTGTATCACAGAAACATAAACTTTGAAGATTTTGCATTAGGCCAGGACTAAGCATAATTTGTCTCCTCTCATCTCCCTTCCACTCTCTCCTGGCACTCCCAGACTCCTGATAAGAGCTTGTCTAACCTGTCTCTCTTGCCAAAAGCTTTCAATTCTCACCAGTGGAAAACTTCTACATGTGCCTCCCACAGGGCAATATAAAACTTCGTCAATTCCTAAGGAAATGTTCCTTGCTTTGTATTTCTTATGCTTTGTGTGTATACAACTTTTGGAAACTGAATAGAGTTTGTCATTTTTGAATATATTATAGGCAATCGTTTTCACACCTGCTTTGGCCATGTAGATAAAGTTCTAGTGTATTAGAAGTAGCTCAAGCAAATGAACAGCTATGAAATCCCTAAATTTTATGAAGATTATATTGTTGAGCTGTTACACAAAACTCTAGTACCTTTCTGCCAAGAAGCCAGCTGTAAAGTCTCAATTCTCAAATATACAATTCTGAATTTTTAATGTTACAGAACATTATCTTATCCAAGAAACTAAATAAATTATTGATACAATTGCACAAGATCTAAAGAATTAGCTATCTAAAAGAAAATGAGATTAGAAAATTTACTTTTAATGTGTTTTAGGAAAAAGCTCATGTGAAAGTTTGTGTAATTTAAATTAGCATCCTGTTTCTTTCTGCTTATTCTTWAAAAAAAAAACCCACCAGTGCTATCACAGAAATTAAAACAGTGCACCTAGATTGTATATATTTCTACTCATGATGCTACAGAGAAAAGGTGAATATCTTTGGTTTAAATAAATGCACATGAGTAGTCTCAAGTGAACACCTTTTTATGAACAGGTGAGTACATACAGAAAACCAGATGAAATGCAAGATAGCCTCGATTTTAAAAATTGAGATTCAGCAGCWGGCGGTGTTTGCCTAAATTGTGGCAGTATTTTGCCCTAAACTATTGACATTTCTTCTCTTTAGATGGGTTCTCTAGACTGCTGAGTCTCAGCAAGACCAGAACATAGCCTACCTAGATATTTAAGCAGGATGAGACAAAGACATCTCAGCTGGGTGCRGGAGCATTTGAAGTACTTTAGAGAAGAAGAGAAACCACACTTCTCTTTCCCCAATTTCTTTGTAGTAGGAAGATCTCTCATATTCAGAAGAAAAATTGTATTTCAAATCATACAAATCAGGTTGACCTGAGAATACACAATCCCACTTGCTACTTATGCAGGGATACTTCAAATTGACTGTAAAACAAACAACACTCTTTGCAAATAATTCACTTTACTGCCTAAAGCATTCCAGGGTCTTGTCTATGCTGCACTCAGCCTAGGGCAAGGCCATCTCCCACATGCACAAAAGAAGAATATTGTGATTTGAACAGACGCCCATTCAGTTTTGGAGAAGTTCCTGAGAAAGAAGACCAGCTGGACACGCCACTGCATCTTTCGAGGTTAAATGACAAGACCTAAACATGAGTTTCTCTCATCCCACAGGCATGAAGGCCTGAAGCCCTATGGCATGCAACACCTTTATATCAGCAGGGCCTTCTCAGAGCTTTCCAGAGGAGAKATGGGTGCAGTGACAGTGAAATTGATGTTTGCAGATGATGATCTCATTTAAGGCACTTTCCCAGACCTCTTGAATGTGCTCCATCAATTTCAAACATCCCTTAGGGCACAGATTGAAAATGTCCAACCTGGAGCTTCGTTCCTGCTACTGGAGTGCCATATGCTTCCCAGAAGACAGCACCAGCTCAGTGTGCACAAGGCAAAACAAGAGAAGAAAGCTGGGGAAAGCCTCTTTCTCTAGTGCTCATTCTCTTTTGTATCCTCCTGTTGAAGGCACACACATCAGATGGTGGGGTCAAACCAGCAGCTGAAAAATACCTATTTTAAYCACCTCTGCATACAGAGATACAAAGATAAAATGCTGCTAGGTGGCTGGGTGAAAAGGAGTTTAGTCATATCCCTCGYAAATGCAAAACAAAGAAAAAGACAACCAAAACAGAGAAAAAGGAATCACAGCTGAAGGAAAAAAGGAAATAGCAGCAATCAAAGGTTGATGTTCCAAGAGCTGATCAGCATCCACTSCAGCTTTGTGGAGATGCTGAAATAAGGGGTCTTTTCTGATTGATTTGACCAACTTTGAATGCCTTCCATAATTATGTTGACGAATGCCCAGTTATGTCACAGTATTTATGTGCAGAAGCCTTATAATTTCTTGAGCAACTGCAATCATGGTAGATTTGATTCCTGCCAGTACAATCACACACACACTCCCATTTTGTGACCCAAAGGTGAACACTGTTAGCCAAGGTTACAGCATCCTTCTGTAGTTATCAGCTAATGCAAATTAAATTTTTTTTTTCTATTTCCCCCCCTACATTGCTAGTTTCTTTTGGCTTTTCCTTCCAGTCTGCAGCTGTGTGGTACCACGATAGATAGCTCTTTATCACATCCCTTAATTCTCACCATCCAGTGAATGCCAGACTACCAACAACTATTTATCAAAAATTTTGCAGAATCAAATCAGGTTGGGCTTTTGTCACCTCAAACATGTCACAACAAACAAGCTGCAAAACCCATTTACTTGAATGTCTGCTTTTAGAATGCATGGATRCTCCCTGGAAAGGCATTCCAATTTCATGTGGGTATAATAACCAATAAAGAAAAGGGGCAGTATCTATAAAACTTTTCTGGTGAGTACAAATAGTGGTAGGGACGTAAGATATTAGCACATGCATCTGTTGTTAGCATGACTTATTAGGAAAACTGAAACAAATTATTATACATATCGCCTAATTGCTAATGCTTTTCTCAAGTTTTATTTTGAATTCCATATTTATTGGCTCTGTGGTTTCATGTGAAGCCTTCCCCAAAGGCAAGCACATTCATTTAATAGTAAGCAGTTAAACATTTCAAACAGCTTCAGAGACAGTCCATAACAATAAAAGGGATATACTTAATCTGGATATGCATATTTCATCAATTTCTCCAGGGCAGTGTATTCCCACTGCAGTGTTTTGCCAGCATAAATGCCAGCACAGCTGTCTTTATCTTTTCCCCCTGGGTACTAGTGTTCCTCCTAATGTTTCATGAGGGAAATCAAAAAGGGAAGTTTGGTACAAATCATTTTAGTTTTTAAAAGAGAAGAGAATTCACACTCAGGACTGGCACTCTATCAAAGGAGCTTTTCACTTATTTGTGGGTCATTTGTGGAAGAGACCATATTTTTCAGGCTTCTAAAACAATTTTTTGTCTGTTGCCACCAATAAAGCTAAGTAACACACATAAAGGTTTTAAAACAATTAAGTTTTTTGTGCCATTACAATGATTCTGGAAACATTTTGTGTTAYACTACAAATATTTTCCTGATGTCACCAGAACACTTTTTCATACAAATTCTGCCCTTAAGCWTTTGGGGAATTCCTTCTATGAGTGTTGTACACCAGGTGTTTTTTATTGCCATCATTCAGCTCACAGGCTGCCTTTTTGAATAGCTCAGTCTATTGCAGCTTCTTGCTGTTACTACGGCATCTTTTTATTCCAAAGAAACACTGAAATCTCCAGCTGGTTAATGACTTCAGAAACTGAGCAGAGATCTGCTGGGGTAACTGAAGCAGTGCAAGGTTCCACTAGGTAAAGACCTGTCCCTCAGATGTTTGTTTATACTGAGCTCTCCTCTGTCTTGCAGATGATGCTCCCTTTGCAGTGATCCCCAAACTGACAGGTCTCGATATAGATCCACTGCATGGAGTAACAAAGACACTCAGACTCAGTGAAACGGGATTTTATGGCTTTTAACAATGCTTGCCACTCTTTAATGAGGGCATATAAACTATTCTGGCAGACCAATTGTCCCCAGATATTTTAAGGTTGAGAGTTTCTTTAGTACTAAAGATTTCATGCTCATTAGTGGKTGAGGGTGGGTGCTGGGGGTGGAGGTGCCCTGTGAGCTTCAGGGGCAGATGGAGTGATGAAGATTTCACCTGAAGAACCCTCTGGCTGCACGATGGCAGAACCTCTTCTACTGCTCTTTCAGGCTCTTGTCTGGACTGGTTCCAACCCAGCTGGAAGACACTGTCACATCGAGGAAATATCTGAGTGGGGGTATCAGTTTTCTGCCCATTTTGCACATGCAGTGCAACCACAAAGGCCAGTACAGAAGAGAAATGGTGCAATGACATCGTTTTTGCAGAACCACAGAATATGCTGAGCTGGAAGGGATCCACAAGGATTTACAAATCCAACTCTTAACCCTGCATGGGACCATCCTGAAGAGTCACACCGTGTGCCTGAGAGCATTGTCCAAACACTTCTTGAACTCTGTCAGGCTTGGTGCTGTGACCACTTCCCTGGGGAGCCTGTTCCAGTGCCCAACCACCCTCTGGGTGAAGAATCTTTTCCTAATATCCAGCTTAAACCTTCCCTGACACAGCTTCAAGCCATTCCCACAGATCCTGTCACTGGTCACCACAGAGAAGAGATCAGTGCCTGCTCCTTCTCTTCCCCTCATGAGTACCTTTGCAGACTGCAATGACGTTTCTCCTCAGTTTCCTCTTCTCCAGCCTGAACTGACCAAGTGATCTCTTTACAGGAATGACCAATTGTCTAATAAATGGATTGTAGTGATTAGAATAATTTTAACTGTGAGGATTGTCTAAAAATTGACTGTCCCTACAACTCTTATTGCAGTTATTGCTAAGGCATTCTTGACACACACAAGAGCTTATTTTGGAGACCATATTGTTATGCCTGGGCTTGTAAGTTATTGTGCAGCAATGGAACAGTATTAGGAAACTAATAYATAGCTAGCTCACAGAAAATCAAAAAGATCTGCAGAAACTGTGCTTTAGATATCTCTTAAACCCATCTCAAGTAAAGACTACAGACTGAGGTATTTTTTTGGTCAGGAAATAGTAAATTAAAGTAAAATTTATTGATTCATTTTCAGGATTCATGAGGCCTTTCTTAATACTTTATAGTATGACAATACCATATTTATTTTAGTATTTAGTATTATTCTAAATTGAAAAGGTTGAATACAATGGACCATTTCCCAAGGGGGAAGGGGGAGCAGGGCTAGCAGAGGGGCTGACCTTTCTTACCTGCATCCACTGTACCCTTTTCACAAAATACATGTGCTGGCAAGACTCAGCAGCTCCTCTGTGCTATAGAGGACCCTGGCAGCCTGGCAGGATGTATAGGGAGCTCCAGCCTTCACCAGGAAGGAGTAGGCCTGTATGGTGAATATTTCTTATTATTTTCTCCTTTCTGGGGTGRCTGAATTCAGTTTTCATTAAGCTACTGTGAAGATTTGAGCCAGCTTTGCTCACAAGCCTCCTTCTTTTCTACCAAGGACTAAACCTGYTTCACTTCTTCTATACCTGGAGGTAAATCAGGGTGAAATTAATTAAAGCTGTGTAACTAGGTARGACCAAATCTAAGCACAGCATATCTTCACTCACTCTCTTCTTTTTAATTATACCTGGGTATCAGCGACACATCCCAGAACTGGCATTTTAAAGTACAATATTACTCCTTTTTTTTGGATGGTTTTGTTGATGTGTCARTACTTCATCAGGAAGAATGACTAGAGATCAGAGAAGTATGTATCTGGTCTACAGATCCTGTGTGTTCTCTGAAATACTGCTTTTGGAGAGAAGAAACCAAACACRTGAGGGATTCACAGCTTTCTCCCTTTGGGATTCAATCTGCCACAAACCATAGTCAGTCACCATCAGATAATCAAAAGTTAAAGAAATCTGGATAGGTCATTATGGGCAGGATACTGCAAACTAGGGATCATAATGCAAAAATATCATTTTTTTATAACTGATTTAACAACTCCTTTGTTCTTAGCAGCACCAAGTCAGTACCTCTGCCTCCTGATCTCAGGGGCTACACAGCTTTACCTAAAGTCTTAAATTGAACTGCATGATTTATTAATGATCTCCACTGTGAAGCACCACAATGAGCAAGGGACCAATATTTCATATGACAAAGTACATCACAGCAGGACAATGAGGAATGAGTGGAAATGGATGTCCCCATAATCTGCCATGGAGAACAGGCTGGAGGAAGGATTCTTGTAATACATAACTCAAGGACATGTTAGTTAGAAATTTATTTTGTGTGGTGTAAGCTCCCAAAGYCAGATTACATTTCCCAGAGAACATTGCTGAGAGCCTGTCCTGTGGGGGAGGGATTAGCTCCACAGCTGACAGCACCAAAATATTTCAGTTTTCAGCTCCTTATCAACAAAACAAATATCTCAGCAGGTGCAAACCCTTGGGTTGTAGACAACCATTGTTCTTGCATTCCTTTTTCATACATACAGCTCCAAAAAACAAAACAAAACAAAACCTGTCCCAAATCTAGAAACCAACATAATAATTACAGAGGTAATATATTTGCATCTGTCTGCTGACTGCTGGCACAGAGCCTGAGTGACCGATTAAAATCAATTACTCAGATGTTGCTGCAATTTTTTCTTAATTACACTTACTCTTAATCCAGACAGAGATAAGTTTATTTAGAGCACAATGCAGTACTACCTTCTTGAATTTCTGCTAAATTACTGTCTACTATGTGGTTTTAAAATTTTAATATAAAATATGCAGTTCAAATTTTCAGAGAGGTCCAGTTTCTCCTTGATAAATAGTTCTTTACAACAGAGCAAAAAATAAAAAAAATGGACTCTTCATCCAAACATATTTCAGTCAACACATATGTGTGGTAAACCACCAGAGGAAATTTGAGTTATGTTCCCCAAAAGAATTTTAAAGCTTTAAAGGTGTGGTTTTGGGTTTTGGTTTTACCTCTGTGCACTGAACTCTGTCTTTCCTTACAGAAAAAGAGAGCACTAGTATAATTATGGTCATCCTATTTGGTGTTATAGGAATCTGGGAGAGGAAGAAATGGAATAGTAATTGTAAAATAAAGTATTATTTGAAAACAATGGTTATTTGAAATCTGGTCAGACAATTAAAAAAAAAAAACTTTATCTTGAAGGGTCCTAAGATTAAGCATTAATTYTAGAGTGATTCTGCCACAGTCTTTCAGTCTCAGTAGGGGGTACACAGCACTTTTGGGATTCTTCTCTTCCCCTGAAGCATCACTTCTCATTAGAAGGGTATTCTTTGGGATGCTGTGCCATGAGCTATTTGGAATGGCGACGGTTTAGGAAAAGTCCACAAGCATAGTTCAGCAAATTGCTCTGTAACTGCRGGTGAAATCATATAGAAAACAAGTGAAATAAAGTTGTAAACTTGAGAATATCTGAATAAACAGAAAGGTCAAGTACTTGTGAAACTCTGGCTGACTCAGAGCACTGCTTTTTTGTCTTCCAGGGGCACATGAACCTGTAAGACTGTGAATTTTTTAAACACTTAGTTTAAGAGAGGTCATGTATCTGGAAGGCACTTCTCTCCATRCATGCCAAACTGCATTTTCTACATCATCAATATGAATTGATTTTATCATTCTTTAGAATATAGAGAGTGTATTAGTTTTCAATCCAATGGCATTTCATTCTTTAYCTGAATGAAATATTGCTCCACAATCCTTTCTTATGCTCTCACTCAATTTCCACAGCCATAATAATGCTGTTTAGATCAATCTTTAAGATTAGCCACAATCCTGAAATTTTATGGTGCATAACAGATTGATCCTGGTGAGCTTTTAGCTGAGGAAAAAGAAAAATAAAATTACATATTACTTTAAYGGTTAAAAATTTTCTTGATTTATCTGCGCTGCATCACGGTTAAACAAAAGCCTTTGATGTGGGAACATATCCAGCTATCAGAAAGGGTAATTTCACCTACCTGCATCAGTCTATTCATGATAACAATGAAAAGTATATCTCTAAGATTTGACTCCAGCAAGGACTTTTATCTGCAAGCTATCTATTATAATTATGTGAGCAAAGACCCTTTCTCTGTTATGTAAGACATGAGATTTCTAGCATTTATCAAAAACAGGAAGAATTTTGCATACTCCCATGTATCTTTTAGTCCTTTATATCTTCTTTATGTTTCTCTAAGCAGTCATTTTGTTTCCCAGTTTTTTCTAATTGAGAAGACCTGCAGCCCTGTTTTACATATCACCTAGAAACTGCAAGCACAGCTTAACCACCATGACATGAAATTTGGAGATATATTGTCCTCATTCATGTCAGCACATTTTATTCAAAGAAAATAAGATATTTCTTTAACCACCAATGCACAACACCTTCACAAAGTTCTGTATTTTCTGAATTTATATTGAAAAAATCCTTTATTTCATCACTTTTGATGCCTGACAGAAGAGATAAATGCCATTATACATGCTACTATCTCCCTGCCCACCTGACCTGAGCTCAGGACAATCTGTCAGAAAGTGTGTGACCTGTAGGTTAATGGACTGAGATAAATCAAGATGAAAACCCTGAAACATCTAAACTGGAACTAACTCTAACACAATAGGTTAACAGTGAATCATATTTCTATTTCACATCTTCTCATTCTCCAGGATCATTGTGCTTCAGTAGCCTCTTCTTAATACTGACAACTGATTCTTCAGAAAATGGCAGCTAAATCCCATGTTGAGATAGCTAAGCAGAAGTGTTTAAGGACACAATAACTTCAAGAGGTCTGCTATACTTAGTGCTCTGTTTATTAAAGGTATCAGATATGTGAGTTGTACTCCTCGTCAGTCCCAATGCCTTTATAGATGAAAGCCAGAAAAATCAATATTTCTTTTAATCAGTGTGCAGCTAATGAGAATTGTAAGGTCTCATGGCAATTTAATTGGGCTGTTAGATCATCAGAATATTTCAGTGGGAAACTAAGAACCTAAACGTTTGCTTAGTTCTTGTGCTTATAGCCATCTTCCCACCAGCTTTAAGACACCTTTTGTCATCTGGGGTTTCCTCTGAAGATTTATTACCAGGAATTGTCCCTAGCCTTACCTGGATTTGTTCCTGAGTGTAGAGTGAAGAACACGATGAGTAAGAGTAGAAGTAGAAAACCTGATTAAAAAGGCAGGGAAAAACAACAGCAGCAACAACRAAAACAACAACAATAACGACWAMCACAATAAAACTRCAGTCCTTGKTGTTCCATAAACGYATTATCTGTTCTGAAAGAAAACTGCAGCTGTGGAAGGAAAAAAAGGATTAAGTTTCAGCTGTGATAGAGCTGAGACAATTACAGAAAAGGCTTATTGGGTGAAAGTGGTTAACAGTAAGTATGAAAATAAAGGAGATTAAGGAAAAGAAAATTCCTAGTCAACCTGTGATTATACACTACAAGAGCAACAGATCTGAATCTCTGATTTGAAAAAAAATGCCTTTAAGACTTTAAGCTGAAAGAAGTGGAATTGTGGGCTTATTTCTGTGTTTCCACCTGACAGGGATTTAGCTAAAGAATAAGTCTTTCTAACTCAAAGACAGCTGAAAAATTTAGCCAGTGTTACCGTGTTAAATGTGAGCTACTGCTGCACTACACAAACTAGCCTCGTGAAACCATTAATCAAATCTGATGTAAAATCCACCTTTGCTGTCCTCCATTTCTAGACTCTGAGAACTCACTCAAAATACGGGGAAAACATTCCCTTGAAAGTCCCAGCTTCCCTTGAAAACCCAGCAGAAAACCCATTTCCACAGAAGTTACAAAAGAAACTTTCTCTTCTTGTCATTCTCCATCATCGCCTCTTAGTGGGGAGCAGCTTGAGGAGCTGTAGCTGCTGAAGCACATCCCTCTCCTCCTGAAGGCAACATCTGCCTGAGTGAGAACCCTGAGGCTGCTGGGAGCCCCCTACTCCTTTCCACYGTGCCAAATTCTGTTTCTCCACAGCTGGGTGCTGACAGCTCTGGACAGCTGAATCCCTGCAGAAAGCTTTGGATGTTGGTGCCGCAGGACTCRCCCATCTGCGCCATTGTGTGTGGGCATGACAAATCAGAACGTAGCATTAAGAAAACAKCTTCTTTTAACAAAGCTTGAAAACTGCATTTGCTCAGACATCCTTAATTAGAGCAGCTGCCAGTAAAAGAAGTGCTTTGACTGGAAAAATAAAGAGATCTGCTATGCCTTTTGCTCTGCTCAACCCACTTGAATGTGGCCAAAACCTAAGACAAAATATTAATTTAATTAATGTTTTAYAGATTTGGATGYATTCAGCTGTTGAGTACTCTCARGCCTAAATAACAGCTCTATTAATTATTACCCACAATCCTCTGCTTAGAGACACAGCTGTTTTTCTGCTTCACAGATATTTTTCACAAATTACAAAACTACCTAAATTAATAAAAGTCTAGGCACATATGACTGCAATTGCTGGAAAGAATTTCAGCTCATAAGCTGTGTGATTCCCCACACTGCTAATTTAGAGCAACTGMGCTACTTTATCCCTCAGCTTTCATCTCTTAATAAAGTTACTCAAATGTTGGAAAACACAGCCTGGATATCTTTAATGTGGRTGGGGAAGATGTCTAGACTAGCTGYTGCTCTTTCTGGTATCTTTTGGAAGATGTATCTAATACATTTCCTAAATTCATATAACACTTCATGGTATCATAATAAATGCACYCATAAAGATCACTATCCATCAGGAAAATTCCATTGTGAGGTTTTCAGAAAGCTGTTATTGGCAGCTGGGAAGGAAAAGACTTCTTTGGGAAAGCACTGGTTGGTTATACGGACTCGGAGACAAAYGGAAGAGCTAAGCTGGTGCTACAGCTGTTTTCACACAGAGTAGAGGTGATCTGGCATGATCAAAACCATGGACTTGACTCTTGGGAAGTGTAGGAGYAGCAATCCCATTTTTGTCTCTGGCTACACAAGAAATGAAGCATGTGAACAGTATGAAGTGCCACGAACTAATACTGCATTTCAGCACATTTATTAAAAACTTTGTGCATTTTTCTACAAGGTTTGAAAGGGTGCACATTGTTCTTGATGAGCATGAAAGCAGCCTATTAATATGGAAAATTATGGTAACAAATCAAAATGAGAGGGAGAGGAGAGGAGAGGTTCGGAGAGGTTCGGAGAGGAGAGGTTCGGAGAGGAGAGGTTCGGAGAGGAGAGGTTCGGAGAGGAGAGGAGAGGTTCGGAGAGGAGAGGAGAGGTTCGGAGAGGTTCGGAGAGGTTCGGAGAGGAGAGGTTCGGAGAGGAGAGGTGCGGAGAGGTTCGGAGAGGTTCGGAGAGGAGAGGAGAGGTTCGGAGAGGAGAGGTTCGGAGAGGAGAGG
>NW_026623538.1:747742-770829 GCF_030028575.1 Malurus melanocephalus
TTTTTTTTTTTTTTTTTTTTTTTTTTTTTTTTGTAGGAACAACCCAATTCACCATTCTCCAGATCTCTTGTGGTTTCTGTTTATAGTCTGACTTTGCATTACAACTTTCTTTGTTTCACTCCTAAAAATACTCTTTCTGTGATTGGAGCAAGCTTGATGTCTACACATGCTGTCAGCTACCAGAATGACAAAAGAAAWGTCTGAGGAGCAATGTCACCCAGAATAGAATTTGGTCAACCTTTAAAGCTAAGTCCCATAAGACAATGCAGATGCACAGATGGCTGAGGAAAAAGATTCCCTCTGTAATGCTGTGGTACTTCTCTCCTGAAAGAATGATGAGGGATCTGTTTAGGGCCAGGAGACAGGAGCCATAAGTACCAGCAGAGTGTTTGTTTTGCCCAGCACCACCTCGACTGTCTCTARCCTTCAGAGCAGSCAGMCCATTTCACTGCTGCCYTCCCATCCATGGGTRGGAGATAACGGGAAGGAGAAAAAACAATAAACACACTCCTTCCCTCCTCCCTTCCATTCCCTGCTGTTCTACTCCAGCTGCACTTCCTGTGTCAATAACGCATCTTTTTAGGTCAACATGAACATGTTCTTACCTGTTTGTACAGCTGAATGCTCTCCTAGCCTAACTCATTGCTCTTTCTGGGAATTGAAAGAACTCTTCAGAGCTGAAGGGGTGCCTTTCTTTTCCTCCCCTAAAAACATTCATTTTCTTGATTACAATAAACCAGCATTTCTCCTTTGGTGAGTTTACAGAATGCCATTTGCTCATTAGATTTGCAGCAGTTTTATGATGCAGTTTACATTGCACTAGATTCCATCCTTTGGGATTTTAAAGAGATGTGGTGTCCAGAGGGTCCTTGTATTACACCAGGTGCTTGGACCTTGTGTTTTTAATCTCATGCAGTTGGAGGGGGCAGTAAGGATGAGTGAGTCAAGTGAGTGCTTTTAAGAYAAGGCAAAAGCTGTATCATAGACCATCTTGAACCGCTCTTTGTAGTGTTCTCTATAAACTTTCTAGCCATCTTCCCATATTTCTCAGGTACATTTTCCTATATGTCATTTTATCTGAAAGTTAAATGCTTGGCTTTTACAGGTCCTGTTTATAGATCCTAAGGCACTATTTCACTGTGGAATGGGTGATCCTGTGGAATTCATTCCTTCTGCAGACACTTAGAAGGAATGTACAAAGCTGATGAAAAGGTTGCTTTCCTTCAGAGAAAAAAAAAAAAAAAAAAAAAAAGTATTTCCCCCAGTAAACAGAATAGGCATACATTGCAGGAAATTTTCATGTTTTCTCTTTTTTTTCTCTTTGCCATGGAAATATTTGCTGTAAACATTGCAATCTATTCTCACAGTTATTTCCCCTGCATCTTTAAAAATAAGACAGCTCTCTGAAAACCTTCTGGAAAATTCATATCCCAAAGAATGCTGTTAATAAATAACAGGAACTTCCACAAATTTAGAGGACCTTTCTGGTGTTATATCATTCCAGTAGTTCTTTTAGATACCTATTGCTTGTTCAAATTATAAGCCATCTTAAATAGGGATCTTGCACTTTTATGTTGATTATAAATTAACCAGCACATTTTTWTCCTCTCTGTTAAGCCATGGACATAAAGAGGGATGTTTCTTCAAGCTTCAACACATCTAATTTGAAAAACCTTCCTCCAGTCAGGCAGAAGTAACAGAAGACTCCACGAGTCCCATGGAAATAGCAATGTAAGTGTCAGGAGTGGTATAATTAATTACTAATGAATGAATGACGTAAGTGAAACAGAAAAGAAATTATAACAAAAAAAAAAGACTAATATGTACTGACGACACTTAAAGGAAAAACATGAAAAGCACATATGCATAATAATTTCCTTAGCCACCTCCCTCCTTCTTTTTTTAATTAAACTTTTCTACAAGAAAGGAAAKGATACTTTTAATACCTTTATTAATGCTATATTTTATCAGGTAGAAAAGGATTTACATACCTGCCCCTTTTCACACTTTTTTACTTCTAGTTTCACCAGGTACTGGAATATACTTAGCATTCTGTACCAATAGTCTTTTTTTCATTGAACACCTTTGTCTTTCTAAGTGACAGCCTCAATCATACCAGACAAAAGCAGAGTGAAGTTTGCATTAACAGAATACACTAAACATATCATGGACTTCATTCAYTGAAGAAACATTTGCATAATTGCCCTAAATTAGAGACATTTAATTTTAAGTGATTTACTAAAAGTTGRAAARGACATTTTATTCTCAATTGTATATRGTCTGATTCATGACAAATCCTTTGTTGTATGTCACACAGGAATTTTCTATTTCTTGTCAAGATATTCAGTTGATAGCAACTTTTCTCCCTGAGAAGTTTGTGGCAGGGAGTCATACAGTGATACRGTAATCTGGATACTCAAACTTCCAAGGTAGAAAGGCRAAACTRCTGTGAACTTCTGRAGGTATTTTAAMCTGTCTGCATCRTTTTTACAAGCAAACACATTGAATYCTAAATTWTATTTATCTTGTATGTCTCTTCAGATTCATAAGCCTTGATCAATTTATGTGTTGAGAGAATCTATTCCATGTCCCTCTCAGTCCTGATGAAGAAATTCGCATAAAAAGGGATACAGATTCAAATTGGCTGGAGGACAAGTAGGAAGATTTGGAAACATTTCTTTTGAATTTTCCTTTAAGGTTTCTGCTGTCTTAACACGCAAATAATGAAAGCAGGTTTGCGAGGGCCCTCATCGATTCCTTCATTGACAGGACCTTTTCAAATGCACTGCCTACACTCAAGATTCAAGTGCTACTTGAATGGCACACACATGCCACCAGATCCCTGGGATAACCATGGCCTCGTAGGCTGACAGCAGATGGGATATCATCCCATAGCTTCTGAAATGCCACTCTACAGTCAACTGAGTGCAGGCAACAGAGCCATGCCCTTCCTCACAGATTTTCCTGTCACATCTTGTCAAACAAAAACACCTTTTCCYTGGCATTTGAGCTGGGATGATTTAAAATAGTCTATCATCAGCACCCAGGAGACGTGATCAGCCACCATTAATCATGGAGCTGAGTCACTCAGGTGGATGAGCATGCAAGGCTACTGAGGATGGCTATGGAAGAAGCTGGGAAATCTCCCCAGCCAGGAAGAGTAAAATTTGTAGCATTGGAATCAAACCATCAGTGTAGTTCATGGGACTGTGAGCCTGACACCTTGTCCTCTGTCAGGCAGGACATGTCACAGCAAGGGTGCTGCATCTCTCCTTTGTCCCCAGCAGCTCACCCATCTGGGTGCATGGGCAAGAAGGACCTGTGACATATCATGGCAATGACACATCAGTTTAKACACAGTAATAGGATCCTCATCCCTTCATTTATCCCTTCCAGAAAGGCAACATCAGAAGAAATGGTAATGAATACTACTCTGACTTCCATGATCTATTCAACTCTGCCTGGCTTTTGGTTTTGTTTTTGTTTTTTTTTTTGTTTTTTTTTTTTTTTTTTTTTTTTTTTTTTTTTTTTTCCTTTAAGAGAAGGTTATTGTCTTTCACAGATCTCAGCAAAATTTCTGAGAAATCCAGATTTTTTTTATTTATTTTTTTTCTCTTTTTCTGGAGAGGGTAGATTATTCTGTTGGTTATGATGAAATGAAACAGAACTAATGTAATTAGTGTCCATCAACTTTCTCATGATTTCAACCAGTATATGTGATACCAAATTCAGGGTAAAGTTGTAATTGCATCTGCTTTTTTAAACATCTGCTTTTTCTTTAAATTTGTAGAATAAATTGTATTTTTGTTCTCCTTCTACATCCTGCTGATAAAGCAATGTCCCACCAATRTGCCTGGGATGAACGTGGTGGGTTTTGCAGAAGGAAAATCTTTCAGCTTCTAGTGTAAATGTCTTCATAACTGATCCATAATTGATAATTCTAATTTTACTTTATAGCACAAGAGATTAAATGCAGGGAAGAAAACAGTTTTTCTGTGCACTGTTAATGTTTGCAGTGCAGAATGACATGTTAAGGAAAACAAATTAATTCCCAGTARAAATCCTTCAAAGAGATTTTTTCACTAAATTATCTCTTTAACACTCTAGGAACCAGGACACTTAAAAAAGAAGGTTCGGATCGCAAAAACACAGTGCCATATAACCATTACCACACAAGGGGGAAAACTTCATGTTGATATTGCATTTTCAAACTTTGTTTCTCTTACGCCACTCTGCTGCATATGGCTTATCAAGATAGATAACATAATCCTTAGCTATTCCTTGGATTTATCCTGTTAATGGAAGAGTGGAAAAGACCTGCTCACTATTAATTTCCATTAGAAGTTTGRTAAATTTTGAATTAAATAATCCTCTTCCAAATGTTATTTGTGATCCTAAACGATTGATAACAATATAAAAACCTTCCTCCTGAACAAAGTGAACAAAAGAATATTTTCCAAACTCAAGCTATCTGGGCATAAATGGGCTAACATATTCATCTTTAAATTAAAGAGAATTTGATAAATTAAATATGAACATCTTTTACAAGATGATTTCTGTATGAACCTAACAGAGCTGTAAYTCAGCTGTGCTGCTCCAGCTTCAGCTCAGCTCTCAGAAATAATGAAATACCATGGAGATTGAGCTTCATTTTGCAAGAAACAGATGTAWTAGATTTTCATAATTAAATGTAGATTATGATTTACTTCTGATTTTGTGCTATTTGTTTGGTTTTAAACCACCCATCATTTACCATTCAGGATGAATTTAGAAAGTGATATAAACTCAGAAATGTACAGATTATGAACAGTAACCACAAAATTTTCTCTTCAGTGAGAAATAAAACAAGCRTTCAATTTGTGAAAGCTTTTGGTGGTTTACTTGCTACATTAAGAAACAATTTAAGTTCTACTCACCCTTTACCTTCCTTCAAAACTACAGTTATAAGCAGTAATGATGAAAAGGCAGTATTGAGATGGATGCTGCTAATGTTGAATTCAGTATTCTGAAATAAATTCTGCATGACTTACTTCCTAAATGTCTGCTGATCAGTGGGGAGTAAGAATATGTCAGTAACTGAAAGAAAACCTGAACTGTCAAGATCATTTTGCCTTCCTTGCCAGGAGCCAAAGACCTYGGTTATCAGATCCCTGGCCTCCAAAATAATCTGGTATTGAAACATGAAAATATCGGCTAACAATACAACAAAAGATATTTTAAGAGAATCTACATGCAACATACTGATATCAAGGTATTTTGTCATAAAACAAGCTACATCTGACTAAAAAAGTAAGTGAAAAAATTACTACAGCATTTTTGGTAATATAGATTCAAATAGTCAAATTGTCATTGGCCACATTTGTTCTTGTGAGCTCTTTAAGAAATGGTGATAATGAAGGCACTTCAAAATTATGATCAAAATCATGACTCAGTTGTTGGTCTTTTTGCTTGCCTTCTGTTTTCCTGCAGTTAAGAATAATTTTGTTTCAGTCTGCTCACTGAAGGCACAGTAAGTTCTCAAAAGGCTAAATACAAAGATCAGTAAGTGGCATATAAACAGCAAAAGTTGCTCATGATTAATAAATAAAAAAGTAATCAGTAGACTCATTGTTTGCTTCCTATGCAGGTAATTTCCATGGCAAAATAAGGTCACAGTGGCTTATGTGATTGTGTGTCTGTGTTTGTCTATTTAATTTCAGATTAATGTCACCTTAACCCACAGGTTTAGATGGAGAAAAATTTAAAATAGATCGACTAACAAATACAAAGCAGACAGTCTAATTTCACCTTTATTTGGCCTTGATCTCACTGCCTTGTATTTAAACAGGGTTTGCTTAGGGTCCTGTTTGATGAGTAAGTATAAAACCTAGAATTTTTAGCAATGATAATTTGGTTTCAAGACAGATTCCATGTACACTGTCTGCACACCATAAAAGCTGCAGATTTTTTTTTTTTTTATGTGGATTTTTTTTTTTGTTTCAAAATGCCACAGATAATGGGAGGATGGCCTGAGCAACTGTGTTATTGATAAACACATGAATGACGTCACTTAGACTTATTTTAGAACCCAGCTGCAGGGAAACTTCTGCAGAATATAGTTGTATTTTAGTAAATTTATAAGAGACCAGGTAAGTTTAATAGCACTTTTGTAAACACATCAGATAGTGTTCCATTCTCRACCTTTCTAGCAATGGTGAACATCAATGTGCCACACTAATTGCCACATTATAGGTTTTCCTTAACTAGTCTCTGGTTTTGAAGGTACAATCCCTCCAGTTTTATGTGGTTACTCATTTTTCATGTATTAAGAAAAATATTTGTATATCTGTTTCTGTGGGTTTGTACTTAAACATTTTTCCAGCTTGCAGTCAGATAAAAGAAGCTTTTCCTTTTCTTATAATTCYGACTGCCTGAAAAGTACTGAAATAATGCTGTCATTACTCAATAAATTCCTGACTGTATAGTGATCAAAATAGAAGATAGTGTGCATATGTTCAAAAATATCTTTCAGCATAGTAGAGACTTCAAATATTTAAAATTCTTTGCTTGGGAAACTTCAGCAACCATGTAGGTTTAAAACCCTGATACAGCACTTCAGGTCTGACATGTGCTGAACTTCAGTACATTTGTTATGTCCATAACACCGTAGCTGTTCCTGCAATTGCAAGAAAAYTCTAAAAAATTCTAAATTGCAAGGAATTCTAAATTGCACAGGAAACAAATTTGCTGGAACAAATCAGCCTACTAAGATTAGAAATCAGCYTGCTATAGGTTATGTGCTTCTCCCATGGGGTCCCTCCATTTCTTCTGAAATTAGGAACAATGGGTGGATGAAACTGCAAAATCACCTGATGTTCCTACAGCTGCCCCTGAAGAACCAACCTCACACTTTTTGTATTGCAATTTTTGCTTTGCTACAAACACTGAGAATGTCAAGGAAAAAAATCAGTAACTTGGATAAATTAATTTATCTAGTATCCAACAGAGTGATTACTCTGAACTCTGYAGATAGACAGCAGATTGACAGCCCAGCATTATTTCACCAAATACTACATCACTGGCAAAGAAAAGATAAATTGACATTATAATGCTTAGTGAATCATTCAACTTGCAAATGATGACACCTCTTCCTTCCTATCAGGCCTAAAGAAAACATCATAATTACATCTAAGATGTAAGTGATGGCATTCTCATTTGACAGTGCAGTAGAACTGTGAAACATGGCAAAGACTACAGCAGAGAGATCTTCATGTTTTCCAATTACCAATCTGAATTACGGCCACATATACAAGAGACATGCTTCAAATCATCATTTAAGTCACCTGGTGTCATGKTTTTGCTTGGTCCTAATTTTTGGTGGTGGGGGATGGGGATCAAGAAACCACAAAGATGGCTGCTGTGAGAAGTCCTGGGGGTGTCTCCTTCTTCTTCTTCTGCAGCAAAGAGAGCCCTGCCCCCCTCCTGTGTTTCAGAGCCAATCCATCATTGGTTCTGAGGTTGATGGACAGGCTGACCATCAGGCCTGGGCCAATTACACAGGATAGTTACACCTCTGTGATGACGTACTTTGTAGTATTTAAGAAGGAATCCATAACAAGATAGATGCGGCCGCCATGTTTAGGTTAATTGATAGCATGTAGTTTTAGTATCTTGCACTGGAAAAAACAGAGCAAGAGGGTGAGGAGATGTAAGAAAAAAAATGGAGACACCTCAAGATCATAGAACAATAAGGAGAAACTGTGCCCTTGCTGTGGTTCTCGGACAAGCTGGAGGAGATAAGTTGTTCTTGAAAAGGACTATTCCCATCATATTGAGAGACACCTGTAYAGAGAAGTAAAGYGACCTTGCTGTGAGAGAAAAAAMCCYKGSCCTTTTGAGGATCGGACTGTTTTTGATTATGAAGCCAAGAAATAGAGAAGAGGTTTGCTCCCCCCACGAAGTTTTGATGTAGAAGAAGCTGTGTTTTGTNTTTCTTTTCTCCTGCGAGGTAAAGAAGTTCCTTTCTGCTATTAGCAGTTTTACACTGACTGTTTCTCAGAAAGGACACATCCCACAGCTGGAGCTGTAAGAATGTTGTATCCTACAACGCCTGGACAACAGCTGAGTGTTTTGATCTGTGTTAGACTTTCATTCWCCTGCCCCYSTGTGTGTGAGGGACAACATGGGAGGGGTGGAGATGGGGGGACTTGGAAAAAGAGATGGGTCCCTGGGAAAGTGTAACAGGTGTCTTAAAATGTCCATTTTATTTTTTCTTCTCTTTGTAAATATCCCTATCTTTGTTTTTTCACCCAGTGCCATTCTTAGTAGTGTGTAGTAATAAATCTATCTTGCAAATTAAGTTATGCAGCCTGTCTGACTCTTTGTSGAGTACATAGGTATCTTTCTTCCAATTATGTTTATCTCAAAGCCATAAATTTTCGTGTTAATTGGGTTTTTCGCTCTCCCTTCTCCCTCTCCGGTGGGGGGGGGAAAGGAGGGAACGTCGTAGGCACAGTTCAAACCACGACATTTCTGGTGCATTGGCCGGGAAACGGGAATTTCCAAGGCGTTAAACCCACGACACCTGGCCATCTCACCAGAAAGTACTTAAATCCCAAGCTCTCTGGCAGGAACTTTAAAGCAACAATAACACTGCTGTTTCCCATACATATGAGGAAAAAAGTATAAGAAAGAGGAAGGGCAAATTACGGGTGGGTAAATTGAAAGTTCGAATAAATATTGACAAATAAGAGTATAAAAGAAACAGCAAGAGATTATAAATTTGTCTTCTAATTACCTTCAGTTAACAATGGTGAGGATACACACCACACACCCCCCAAACCCTAAACTGAGACACTTAGAAAACTAACAAGTGAAAACAAAACCACAATGGATTGATGCAGATTTGAAGGGACCTCAAGAAGTCGTCAAATCCCACCTCCTGCTCAGAGCAGGGATTACTTTGGTGCTCTGGATTATAAAGAGCCTCACTCTGCCAAAAAGTCCAACAAAACTTTGCCATAATCCTGCATTCTGTAAGCATTGCAGCTGGGCAAAGATGAAATCTCCTCTTTTTTTTTTGTATTTTTTTTCTTTTTTTTTGTGAAAAGAGAGAAAGATTTTTATAATAATACACAACAAACCAAATCTCTGGAGAATGGAGGGCTTGGTGCTTGTGAGACTAAACTTCCAGAATATTCTGAAACTTTGACCCTTCAGCTGACATGTAAAAAAAGCAAATGGGAGGCTCTGTGTGTCATAGGGGAAATGCTGGCAGGGAACATCTACACAGAGAAGTATCTGCAGAAAGTTTTGTTGGTACAGATTTACCTTAGGAACTTGCCAAATCTGAAAAAGCTTTTTTCCCGGTGAAAATTTCTGACTGGCTCAAGCTGCCATAACAGATTATTAGTACTTGTATTTCTTCATTACAAGTGAGAATTATTAAGGGCCCATCTGGAACATCTGACTCTCAATTTGTGAAGGTTCATCAAGATTGTTCATTTGGCAAAACTGATCATTCTATCTTTTTAAAAATTGTTTTTTTCTTTTTTGATGGAAAGTTTTGTGTCCCTACACCATTAATCTGTGTGATTGGTACCAGTGATATGCCAGTCAAGTATGTTAASATTAGTTTATGATAATTCCTTCACTCCAGAGGTTCAAAGTGAACCTCTATCAGAGAATAGCTGATTCAGAGGTAGTTTGTTTTCTTCTCAAGGAAAGATTAAAGTTTGCTAGCCGGTGAGTTAAGAAATGCAAATAAATAGAGCAGATGCTTATTTTTTATTAGTGATCTTTTTTATTCTGGATTTTTTTTTGCAGAAAGCCAAGAAAACTACTCAAAAGTTGTGGTACCTGACTCCAATAATCACATTTTCTTAATGTCAAAAAGCAAATATGCAATAAAAAATGCAGATTTCAAGTATTTTTATTTTCAAAACTGATTTTATGARTCTACAGAACCACAGGAACAGAATGGTTTGAGTTGATAGGGACCCTATCAYCAAAAACCATCTCATTTCAACCCAGCTGCCATGGACAGGGACACCTTCCACTAGACCAGGCTGCTCAAAGCCCACCCAACCTGGCCTTCARCTCTTCCAGGGATGGCACAYTATTATWGTCATGAACCACCTCTGAATTTTTAATATTTGCCGGTATGAAGCAAAGAGCAATTGGAGCACCTGGGGAATTACTGTGACTCTTATATCCAAAGTTTAAAAACAATAAGTTACCGTAACAGTGGTCCACAAAGTGTTCTACATCTATGAATTTTCATAGTAACATTATTGTCCATTGCTTTCTTCCACCATCTCTTTTTTTTTCTCTTATTACCAACCGTTAAAGAAAATAAAAACCAACCAAAAAAATACCCCACCAAAAACCAACAAACCCTACCAGTACTGGAGGTAATTAAGTCCTGGTTTTGTTGCTGTGAACAGCTATTTAGCAACCAATAGCTCTCCTGCCAAACTCTTTCTGTGGTATAGTGGATACAGAAATTGCTCAGTCTACAGCTGTGTTCCTCCCGTTGCTAGAAAAAGTCTGATGAATAATTCAGAAATCATGTCCTGCTGACCTCCCACGTAACAGAAGTATAGTCAAACTCAAGCAGGACAGGCAACTCTTCTAATTTGCCTCAACAGTAATTTTCACTGAAAATTTACTACACTATTCCTCTGGCTGCTTTTAAAGTTAGTTGTATTTTACACCAAAGCAGGCTTGAYAACCATCAGCACCAATGAGGAACTGCACCTATTCTGTCTCCTCAGTAGTGGTAGGGGCCACATAATAATTTGATTGAGTTGTTATCAGATGTAGGTGCACAAATGACAAAAAAAGTCCTCAGTGCACAAATGACACCACAGGCTCTGCTGGGGTCGCTGGCACCAGAATGGCAGCACAAGTTGAGGACACACAGTGGAGCTGTCCTGGAGGGTCAGAATCAGAAAGTCGTAAAGTGCATCCCTTCAATAGACTCGGGATCCGGTTGAGAAAATAATCTGGAAACTTCTTGTTTCTTATAATTCTGTTAGGAGCATGGATGGATCAGAAGCAAAGTGACAATTTTGTTGCCTTACACCTTGTTAAGAACAGCCCTCACAACAGTTTTGATGAGCTTTTCTCAACTGAGACCACCTAATAAAGTCAGTGGTAGAAAATTTACCACCATTATCAAATTGTTAAAAGAGTTTAAATGCAGCTTCCTAGTTTTTAACTTCTTTCAGCCACAACCTGCTTGAAACTTTCTATAAAATTTAGCTTTTTGGGTTCAGATTTTTTTAATAGACTGTTTTGATATATATTACTCTAGCTGCAAATTTTGCTCATTTGTTGAGTTAGACCACTTCTGTTGAGTAGTGTGCTTGGATGGAATTCTGGGTTATCAACCTATATTTGCTCAATACCCTGTTACTTGTTTATCTTTTTCTATGAAAAAYGATGTATTAGTCCAGCTTGCACTGAATAATAGCAAGTCCCTTTGACTGTCTTTGAAGCTCATAACCATGCTTTYTCTCACTCATCCTCTATTAGGCATTTTGAGAGAAGACAAAGAAGGCTGCTGGTTAAAATAATAACAAATTCAAAAATTGTTCCCTTCGTTAGCAGACAAATAGTGGAGGCCAGGCAGGAACAGAGAGTCTTGGTTTAGAGGCACAGAAAGTAAAGGTTTCTGCATCAAGGATGCTGTGAACTGACTGGATAGCTTGGGGCTGTTCTGAGCAGGAAACATTTGAAGCTGTTGGGGGATTCCATGGAGGATAGAGAAGAAGCTGATCTGGTGGGCTGGATGCTGGAACTGAGGGACATAAGTGTCCCTGAACAAGAAAAGGGAATGTCATAGTGAAAAAAGAGTCAAGAAAAAAGAGGTGATAAGAGTCAGAGCAAAGTACGGTGAGTCCAGAACTAAGTTTGAATGCTGGAGGAAGAAAAGTGTGAATAACAAAGTAGTGAGGAACAAATAATTCTCTGTCAAGTGCTTTCTACCATGATATTCTCAGCTTTAGCCTCTGAAAGGCAAAAGGGAAAAAGAAAAAAAATCATAAAGAGGACTTCTACTCAACTTTTCCACCAAACCCTAGCCCCTTTCTTCACCAAGTCCTTCCCCAGCATATCCCATTTTCCCCACCCTACCTAAAGGTATTTCTCTGTTAAAACAAAAAAACACAAAAACAAAACAAAACAAAAAAAAAAAAAAAAAAAAAAAGAAAAACACACAAAAAAAAAAAAAAAAAAAAAAAAAAAAAAAAAAAAAAAAAAAAAACCAAACAAAAAACAACTTCATCGTGAAGATGTGGCTTGTTAAATCTGGAGAGACTGTATTATTTTGTCTGCTTATTCTGACTATCAGCCACTGCCAGCATGCAACACACCTCCCACATGTATAACCAGCTCTGTATAGGTCTAACCTCCTTTTGAGTGGGAAGTAAGATATGTTCTGAGGTCTGATAACAACTCTGCCAGGACACAGGAAAAGACACTGCCAAGCTTTCTGAAACRAAGGTTGGCTTTGCTTATTTCTAGTTTTTCCTTGGCTTCTTTCGCATTTTTTTAAAACCTGAGCCACTGTTATATCATTATTGAAATCAACAAACGTTCTGTAAGAAATAGATTGGTAATGAACTCAGCAGAAAGCTGCAATTTTTYAGTCATTTTTCAAATGACCTGGGAGGGCAGGGCTGGCTTATTTTTAGTGGGAAMCCTGTACCTTCACAAATATCACAAAAAAATTTTAAACCTACATTATTTGTTCTCCTCTGCAACAGAGTCCTCATGAAGAGTGTCATGCCCATATTAAATTGTGAAAACTGATCCTCCTTCTGTCATATCTGATTAACCAAGACCTATAAAAGATGACAACTCAGGTCTGTGAAAGTGCATGTCCCTTACATACACTCATGACAAATTTAGGGATTTTGGCAAGCCCTTTTTATGTAAGGATGAAGGTGTGTAAGTGTGTGTATATTTATGCATGTATGAGTGATAGGGATAACTGCTTTTGAGTATCTATGTTGGATAATTTACATTTTGTTTTATACAGAAGGGTACTTGGAGTTTGCCACATTGTGAAAAGTGGGTAGGATATGAATGGGTATCTTCCTGTCAGGTTTTGTTTTATGGATTGGGTAGAAACTTAAAAACAAAATCCTTTTAATATGTTTGGTTTGGTTCTTGGTTAAAAACGAGATGGCTCAGTTTTGTCTCAGTTTGGTTTTATGCCTCTGGTTTACAGAAAGAACAGAAGAGCTGAAGCGAATGAGAGCAGCTGCTGTGAGCTGAAGGTTGCAGGCTGATACAAAGCTTTGACAAATTAAGCTCCTAGACTTTTATTTTTAATTTCCTKTACTCAGCTTCTTCAATTTATAGTTCAAAACATTTTTTGCTATATTTTTGTTCTTTGCCGAGTTCATTCTGTAAAACATAATGTCATAATTAATATTTAGCAGAATATTTTTTATGTTTGKTTGCTGCATCCAGGATCGCTTACAGGCTAAATTTACCAATCTTAATGCTCAAATTAAAATGCTAAAACTATAGAGAATCAATGAATATAGCCTTTGAGAAACATAGTTGATGCCTCCAGTGGAATCAATGTCTCAGAAGACATTGCAAACTTAATGATGTTTAATCCTGTATATGCCATTCTAATCTTAACCCCAGGGATATTGTCTATAAGGTGGTTCAATTCAATGAACTAGATAGATATAAAGTCAGAGAAAATTATATTAGAAATAGACAAGGATTTTAAAAGGTTTTCTATATCCCTTTCAGCTATGACAATGTTTTTTTTCTGTTTCCCTGTTTCGTTAATAACTTAAGCATGCTTCATTGATTAATTCATTGCAAATTTTTTCTATTTTTCTTCTCCAGATAACATACTGGAAGGCATTCTTCCTCCTGGCTATGCTGATTCAACCAGGCATGTTGTTATTTTTATTCTCGTGTTGAGGAGGATTTGATAACCTAGGTATTAAAAGGTATGTGAGAGACCATGAATAAATACTATGACCAGAGAATTCTATATTTTTGTAGAAACCTGGAGAATCAAAAAACCCAAAKACTCTCAGTACCTCTTTTTATGTCTGAACAAAAATTGGTGAAGTTTAATATAATTAGTGTTTGGAAACACTTGTTCTGACTTTAATCACATTTACCTTAATTAGTTCTGACTTTAATTATATTAAGCCTAATTAAGTTTAACAATTAGATAAAATGCATGTTTAGTCCTGTTAGCAAGTCCTCCCTTGCTCAYTGTTCACAAGGGAGAATCAGTAAGTTATTCAGTTTTCCGGAGAAAATTTGGTAAAGAATTATTGCTTACTACACTGTATTAACCGTTTAGGGGAAGATTACTTGAAGTGAAACTCGGTGACAGTGTTTGCATGTTGTCAAACCACTAACTACACCGAGCCTCTGTGTTTAAACACCCATATGAAGTCTGAGCTTTCTTCCAGCATTGGTAGTATTTACTCAAACCTCATTTCCCAGGCCTCTTCCTGCCTTGCTCATAAACTCRGAAGAGATTCCAGCCTCAAGGTTCCACCTTCACAGCCTTATTGACTTCTGAGTCCTTGTACAGGTCCAGGACTTTTGCCAGCAGATTTTTGATGCAAAGATTTTAACTGGTTTGCTCTTCTGAAGTTTTGCAAGTTCCAGTCCCAGTCTATTTGGCATATACTGRAGAGGGAATTTTGACTAGGACATGTAGTAAAAAAYTGTGTATTCCCCATCYCTGGAAGTGTTTAAGGCCAGGTTGGAAAAAGCTTTGAGACTCCTGGTCTAGTTTTCATGTTGTGTTGGATAAGTTTCACATAATACCTCATGGCATCTTTAAAGATTATTTTAACCTATTTTGGGAGATGGCTGTCTTCATTTGATTAAAGTTATCCTTTGAACTGATAAGGTGGACCCCTAAAGGAAGCTTCTTTGTCCTTGTAAGCTTTTATTTAGGACTTGATTGTTTCACAGCTTTTGGGTGTGCCATGAATGTGGTGAGATTTGAAGAATAAGATTCATTGGGGTTTGGATTTTTGTTATACACCATTGCCCATTTTCATATTGTTTCTGGCATCTGGATGATCAAGTATTGGAATATTTCAGATGTGGTTTGGATGATGAATACTGATCTTGCAGGTGAAATCAGGGACAGTGTTAAAGATGTTGCTTTAGTGCCTAGGTACAGCAGGGATTTGCTGGGCTTTTAGTTAGTTCCTGCCATCTTTTCTTAATATTAATTTGGTCAGTAGGTGGCAAATTATAAATAGTCTGGAGTTAATCATATTTATTTAAATCCCCCCTGTAGTCTTAATAAAGTCCATGTCAGAACAACTATAACAACTTATAACATATGATTGTAGCTAGTTTTTAACTTCTAGAGCAATAACTACCTTTTAAGTGGTGTAAGAAAACAGTCAGATATAAACATAATGATGGCTTTTGTACTGATTATTATATGYCAAAACTAAAGATTTGCACAAACCTCATCTACTAAATGAGAAGAAAAAATGTCTTCATTGCTGATTCTCATTAAACAGGAATAAAAATAAAATAAAATTGAAATAAAATTGAAATGTATTCTCTAACAGCTTCCACTACATAGCCTGTCTTCACCTATGGTAACACTTTTTTCCTTTAATCTCTAACTAATCAGCATAAGCAAAGGAATTAGGTATTTTATCAGTACCTGCAATTATAATGAACACCAGTGATTGCAGTAGTTGTCCTTGAGATGATTATGTGCATGGGTTTCTAAAGGACCAGCAGCCCGTCCGTAAACACTTAAAACATTGTTTTGRACTTTAATCTGTGCTATTATAACAAATATTCCTTTCTTCTCTCTAATGCCATGCTAAATTGTCTCCACATTTTTTTCCCCTAAAAACTTTTTCACTAGTTTTGGCATTTTTTATCCTTGTCTGTAGATTTTCTTGGTGTTATGCAATAACTGTGCAGACCTTTCACTCCACAGTCATCCCTCAACAGCACACAGAGAAATAACTCCACTGATGCTCATACAAGGATCAATTCTCATGAGCATGTACCAGAATTATCTGTATTAATCTCAGTGCACACACAGATTTAAGTGAAACTTCTTTCCTTTTTCCTGAGTATCACTTGGAAAAAGAAATGGTAATGAAAAAGTTGGTAGCCATCTTCTCCTGGTTATGGCTGTGAAATTGAAAATTGGGTTGATTAGCAGTTGCAGGTACACAGTGTTGAAAGCCACCATGCAGTCCTTCTGCTTATTCAATCCTAGACAGGGATTTGTAACAGATGTCAGAAAACGCCTCCAGCAAACTCCATTTTTGATCCTTGATGTCTTTTCTTCACTGCACAGGTTGTGCAGTGCAACGTTAATGAGGCTCAAAACTCTGTCTCTCCAGGCCCTGCCATCCCCTTTCCTCTGACTCTACTACCCATGGTTCCCAGGTTTTCTTTTCTGTCATTTTGCACCAAATTAACAAGGTGAAAACACATCCAAACCTGAGAGCTTAGGTCCCTCAAGGGATCCCAGTGCTGCCAAGCACACCATCCTCGTGGTGCACTGCAGTGGCAATGGATATGCCAGAGAAAACAGAAGGATGTCTTGAATGGTCTTCAACAAAACACTCAACACATCTTCAGCTCTTCCTCACTCTTCTGTTTAGGACTGATAAAAAGGTCACATCAGGACAACTGCACATGTTTTTCAAGGGCAAGGAAATATATCTGGGGATGACAAATACAGTGAAAATTGGAGTTCTGATCAAATAACAGTCTGTACTCATGGTTCTCACTACTTTCATTAGAAAGAGCTTTTATTCTGAGAGAGGGATATTTTTTTCTCGCTCTGAAAAGTGCTTTTCAAATAGTTCCTATAATACTCTACAATCATCACTTGTAATTGGACTATAAAGCTGGGCAGGAGTGTGTGTCAATCTGMTGGAGTGTAGGAAGGCTCYACAGAGGGATCTGCACAGGCTGCATCAATGGGCCAAGGACAGGTGTGTGAGGTCCAAAATGGTGAAGTGATGGGWCCTGTACTTGTGTCACAATAACCCCAACACTACATGCTTGAAGAGGAGTGGCTGGAAATGTTCCCAGTGGAAAGGACCTGGGGGTGTTTGTCAACAGCAGCTGAACATGAGCCAGCTGTGCCCATGCAGACCAGAGRGCTAATGGCATCCTGRYCTGGATCAGCAACWGTGGGGACAGCAGGGCCAGGGCAGAAATTGTCCCCCTGTGCTCAGCACTGCTGAGGCCAYACCTCAAATGCTGTGCTCAGTTCTGGGCCCCCACTACAAGAAAGAYATTGAGGTGCTAAAGCAAGTCCTGAGAAGGGCAGTGGAGCAGGGAAACAGAATGGAGCACAGGTCCCGTGTGGAGCAGTAAAGGTTGGTCTCTTCTCCCAAGTTTGAAAGGGATAGGTCAAGAGGGAATAGCCTTGAGTTGCACCAGGGGAGGTTTAGTTTGGATATAAGGAAACATTTTTTCCCCAGTGAAGTTGTCATTGGAACAGGCTGCCCAGGGAAAGTGCTGTAGTTTCCATCCCTGGAGCTATTTAAAAGATGTGTAGATGTGCCACTGAGGGACATGGTTTAGAGGAGGACTTGGCAGTGTTGACTTGGTGGTCCAGTTAATGACTGGACTCAATGAACTAACAGGTCTTTTCTAATCTAAACCATTTTATGATTCTATGAGTTATAAGCTTTGCACTGTCTCCTGAAGAAGGAATTTTAAAAGCCAAAGTATAATGTTTTAAGAGTCATTTAATTGAATTCAACACCAGAATAAAGAGGTGGGTAAATAGATGAAGCCTTTAGGGTTTTCATTTTGACAGAAAAAAGCTTCATTTGGGATTGAAGCAAAAAAACAAGAGACATGTAAGAGGTTTGAGTCCATTTGTGCCACCCCACCAAAAAAAGTTAAAAAAGTAAAAAAAAGGGGAAAAAAAAGGAAAAAAAAAAAAGGAAAAAAAGAAAAAATACCTTCTAAATAATCTCAGTGTTTAATATGCCTTGCTAGAGATAACTTAATATCTCACCACCTTACAGGGAGTCTTGCCTTTATTTGCAATATAATTTCCATTTCCACTGTAGCATCAATTAGAAATCCTTCTGCACAGTTGTTCTGTTCCTCTCAGAAATATATATGGGAGACAAGCTTATAAATGCCACCTAAAAAAAATGTACTCAGTGTGCAAGTAATTCCACAAAGTACAAGCTGCAAGTGGTTGTTCATATGAAGCTATTGCCACAGCTCAAGTAATAACTGAAAGGCAAAATATGAAAGATGGTACCCATTTAATAAGCAAGATTACAGCCTTTAGGGTGTATTCAATTATCTTTACACAACAGTTAATCTTTTTGATGCTGCAGCATTTGTGATTAAAGTTACAGGTGCTAATGAAGTGTGACSATATTTAATGCTTTTCGTGTGACAAGCAGAGGTTTGTGATGGATGTTGCTATTACACTTAGGGTGGGTAAATCTATKGTCAGCTGTGCAGCACCCGGGTTATCTGAGTGCCTGAAATCACCTCACAGGAATGCTTGACTCATCTTCCTGTTGACAGCACCAGTGAGAAGGGTGGCAGCTCCCAGAGGAAAAGATCAAGAATGAGGAGAGATGAAGGAACAGGACCACTTGAAATTAACACAGTATTAAAGGTTCTAGAAGTTCTGACAGCTGTTGGCAGACATAAAAGGCACTAATTTAAAATAAATAAATAAAAAATATATAAAATCACAAAAATTGTTGTGTGTCTTCAGCACTTTCACTTTGGTCTGGGGACTTGAGGAATACTGGTACTTTGTCCTCAAGCAKAGCCACAAAGCCCTGCTGAAACATCAGTGTGGTGAAATAAATTGCAGAAATAGCCAGACTGCAGCATTACACAATGTTTGCAGGTGTATACATAATTGCACTTTCATTATATCTTATTAGAAGTGRTTCCACATCTGTCAATAGGAGTCAGCCACAATCAAAAATGTAGGTCATAATAGCCTATCAGAATGGATAATTAGTCCCATTGAGTTTGGGGAGCGAGTTCATCCAAACCGACTGAGTGTTTATTCCAAATGTTCTTTGGAAGGGAAACATCKGTGACCACAGACCTTCCTACAAGTACCTAAGGATTTATTTGCCTTTAAGTTTATAGGCCCTAAATTTGCTTTCTTAGTTGTGCTAAGTATTTTCCCAYTGTAATATTCAGAAACGGCTAGTGTGATTAAAGAAAAAAATAATAAGGTGTTTGTACACTGCAATGAATGAACTGCATTCATCAAAAATGGAATAATCAAAATTTTAGTGGTTAGGCTCTCTGTTGTGTGTGTCTTCAGTAAAATCCTGACTACATGTGACAAAGCAAAATGCAGGAGCTTTTGAGAGGATGAGAGCTATGTGGCATGATTTCAAAGTAAAAATTAATAAACACTAATTGTTTTCAATTAGTATAGTCAATATATATAGTTCCACCTGAAAACATCCCTTGAAGGAATTCACCACATGTGAAAATTCCTCTTTCATGAAAACCCAGAAATCCTGCTTCTCCAGAGCTCTTCTCTTCAATGTCTGCCRTCCTCTTTAACACTTAGGAGCAATCAGATGCAATGAAATATCTTTATTTCCTTAGAGCCCTATACCTAAATATGGTCACCGTGTAGTTTCATCAAAGGAGTTTCATTATCATTTGTCTTCAATGAAGATTCTGACACTGGATTTTTCTCTCATATTGTATTCACAATCTGATCTTTGTWGCTAAAAACCAGGAAGTCAACAGCCTTTTGAAACAATTTGTCTTTGATGCAGGAATCTTTATGAATTTTTAAACTTTACTGAATAGCATACATATGAGGTTCTCGTTCTATCTAATTACATGAGTCTGAATAAATACATCAATGTCTTACATGACTGCTTTCCAACCTGAGARGCTGATTGTATCTGTGAGAGCACTGCCACATATTGTAGGAACTAATTAAGGACTGCACAACTTCATTAGTTYTGTCACAAATCTGGTTTGATTAAATATGCCACAATTATATCAATGYTATAGGATGGACTTGGAGAGAATGATATAACTTACATAGGTGAGAGCTTCTACATCTTTTGTAAAACTTGAATGAAAACATTGCAGCTAAATTGCTCTCTTAAATGAAAATAGATTTTTTTTAAATTATAGGCATTAAGAAAAGAAAGTTTTAGGGGAACTGATGTAACCTTTTGCTAAACAACTGATCGGTAAAACTTTTCTTCTTGGATACATAATGATGAAGATTTTTTTTCTCTTCTTTCTCTTGTCTTGTTTACTTTTGCGTTTTATGTTGACATAAGCATAGGTATACAAACAAGAGGTAACACACATTAGGCACATTTGTTACAGTGAAATCAAAGATTACAGAATAAACCCAAGAGTTGGATTCAATGATCCTTGTGGATTCCTTCCAACTAAGGATATTCCAAGGTTCTATGAACCCTGCTCAAAAACTCAGCAAACTGAGAGCATGGAAAATATCTGTAACTAACGTTCCACAAAATTACTTTCAGCTTTCTATAACTTCTGAAAATTYCTTTGTTATAAGATATTGTCTTCAAAATCCTTGGTTTACAGAGCATTTCTATAGCCAACCAGGTAAAATGGTCTAAGGGTTTTTGACTGCTGGAAGCTTTTTGTGGGAAAGTCAGCAACTGGACCAGGCAAAGTGGTTTGACCTCTTCATAACTCACTGCRACCTCCAGAAACCAACCAGCAGAGCTGGCTGCTCATGAGTTTTGGTTTGAAAGAGGCACAGAGCAARTTAACAAAAGATAACAGATAGTCTCTTGTAACTATATGATGTAGAACCAGAAAGACAGCCAGGACAGGGGAGAACCAGGTGAGTAACTGCAATGATCCAAAAAAGTGTGGAAGGGCATTAAAAATCTATTATACAGGCCTGCTTCACAATTGCAAATAACTGAGCCCACTGTATGTGTATTTGTTGTTTAGTTGCCCAGGATGTCCCATGCCTGMCCACACTTTGGGACACAGCAGGCCAGCAGTTTCAGGGGGAGAGAGATATGTTTAYTTTCACAGCCCCCCATCCTCCTGAAGCCATTGCTGCTTTCATGCTCTTGGAGTTTCCATTTCTCCTTGAACAGGAGCTATGGCATTTTTAAATGATTGATTATTCCTCTCAATAGATCCTTAGCAGGTTCCAAAATATTCCATTACTGTATGAACAGTGGGGCAAGGGAGGGTCTTTTCACATTACACTGCTCTTCTCCCTCAGTGACCATATCCATGGATATCCTTGCTCCCACCTCCATGTTTGGTAATGTTCAAAGGGAAAAATTACACTCTATTTCTATGCCTAGACAGAAAGATTTGTTTTCAAAWCTGCAATTATATTTTTAAAGTTTGAATTAACTAGCTAATGAACTGGTCTAGCTATATATAAAAGAAAATCAGGAAGTACTTATTCAACACTATCTGCACACATATTAAAAGCTGCTCTGTTAGAACAGAAAATTCTGGTATCTGCTGTTCAGTTGATTCACTGGTTTGATTTTCCTCTACACTTCTCAACACAATAGAAACTATGTAAATACTTTCAAATGATTAAGAGGCAATAACAAGTTTTTAACTTTATAAAGGTTATGAGAATTTCCACAAGCTTGAATAGGAAAAATTGCTTCAAAAACATTACTTTTTGACATTAAGTGTCATTATAAGCCACTGCATTAGATTTCTTATGTAGTGGAACTACTAGAGTGGTTATTTCTGAATTAAGTATACAAGTAATTCTCAAAAAAAATTATTTGTGGGCTGCAATATATAATTTTACTTTATCTTAGGTGTTTTGCCTTTGAAGTTAAACTGCTTACCACAATTATACTTTAAGGGTCTTGCAGCGATTATTCATGGATCTTCGCTGTTATTTCAGTGAATCATCAAAGGAAAATCAGTTAGATTGATTCCTGCAAAAGATGAGGCTTTGTCAAAGTCAATTTTCAGAATAAAGGAAAAGTGCAGTTTTTAGTTKGTAATGAAAAAAGGTATTAAAAAAATACACAGATAATTATGTTCTAACATAGGAGATCTTTTGTGTGTGAAGAACAACCTTTTAAAAGCAATGCATAGGGAACTAAATACATGGATCACATAATTCCTTTTGATAGGATTTGTCCACATTTCTTCTTGTGTACTCCAGTGAAAGTTCACTCTTGTAGGACCCAGCTCAAAGGCTTTTTGCTAAAGACAGCACTGCACCAGATGGAAAATGCAAAATGAAGGAAGAGGCTTCAGCTGCATCAAAGAGAACATGAATTTTGCTGTTCTTCACAGAGGCTAGATGAAAGGGAGAAGCATTATTGCAGTACAACATCCTGTTCTCCCTAATTATTCTCATTGCATGAGAAGTGCACTATATTGTGCACCCCTCTTAATGTGGAGAGATCTTTTAGCTATTCTCTACATAATTATTCAATAATTAAAAAACAACCAAGGACTATCAAATTCTGCAAAAGAGTTTTTCAACAGTTTCTGTGAATCCTATTATAATGAGTCCTGAGTAAAAAGCAGAGAGCATCTGTTTTCCACTTTCAAATCATATGCAACCTCTTTGGCCAGGTTGAAACCAGGGTAGAAWTGAAACTTCCAATGTAATAAAGTAGTTTAAACTCAAACTCATCTTTGGTACTAGAGGCAAGACTTAAACCTGCATTGGGGAGTGTATCGCACTGTCCAAAAGAAGTGTAGAAATGGGTATTAGGATTAAAATCTTTACCACTTTGTAAATATTATGAAATATAATAAATTCTTATGCTACCAAATGTGTCTTAGCTTACTGAACCTCTTCAATTTCCCACTGAATATGAGCAAGTATGTAAACTCCTGCTTTTTTTACCAGGAAAGGCACAGTTGCACCAAGAACAAACTGCCTTTGTCCATAGAGTTGTCTCTTTCATAGCTCTATGTGCTTTTTTCCACTGTTAGAAAAGTCACAGAGTGGATTTACAAATGCTCCTGATTTAGCTGAGCAATCCTTGGGGTATTCCACATGGGATATCCATATTCCATGAAGTGTCAGGGGATTTCTCAGGCCACTTGAACTTGAAGATTTTGAGGGAGGGAGGGCAGGAGGA
>NW_026623538.1:771028-788072 GCF_030028575.1 Malurus melanocephalus
GAAGGAAGGAAGGAAGGAAGGAAGGAAGGAAGGAAGGAAGGAAGGAAGGAAGGAAGGAAGGAAGGAAGGAAGGAAGGAAGGAAGGAAGGAAGGAAAAGATCCTTTGAAGACAGTGTCAGCAGGAAAAGTTTGTAGAAAGGCACTGGCCATCCTGCTGGAAGTATTTTTGCATGTTTAATTATCAGGTAATGTTCTGGGAATGCAGGATGTCCATCAGGAAACGGTGAGGGCTTTGTAGGAAGTTTTTTGWAGGGACCATGAGAAGTAGAACATTGTCCTGCCATTCACCATACAAATAAAAATTTTCACARCTGCTTGGAGGGTTAGAACTGAGAACTGTTATTCAAAGAGAGCAAGACACACAAACTCCTTTCATGTACTTCGTGTCAGCTGTGAGATCTTGATCAATTCTATACAAAATAGGAGAACAGGGTAGTAGAAAATGAGAAGCTTCGATGATGAAAGCTGGGGAGTAGTAGGTTAAAGGGATAGTAGGAGATTTCAAGGCCTGTTTACAGAACAAAGTGTTTCTGAAATCTTCAATGCAACCAAAAGTGGCGTTGTGCTTTTTGACTTCCATCCCATTAGGAGAAACTTGAAAGGGGTATCTATAAACAGGTGGGATCTTCTTCATTTTGAGTGGTTGGTTATGTAATTTAAGAAGATCAAGAAACTTTATTCTTGACTCCCCTTATGTTGCTGACAGGCATTTGAGATGAAATAAGTCAAGACAAACAGTAATGGAGATGTCATTGATGTGGTATTTTGTCATCTGAATCGCTTGCATTTCCATGCTCWGACTCATCTAAATTTGTCCCAGTATCTTCAGAAGAAGAGGTTTGTTTTGKTKTTTTTTTTTTCCATGAGTGTCAGCCTTGCCAAACTAGTGA
This sequence comes from Malurus melanocephalus, assembly GCF_030028575.1. Classification (NCBI taxonomy): domain Eukaryota; kingdom Metazoa; phylum Chordata; class Aves; order Passeriformes; family Maluridae; genus Malurus; species Malurus melanocephalus. Next base: position 771,919 of record NW_026623538.1, read on the forward strand.
TAGTTCCACAGGTAAAAGACCGTGCCACATGTCAGAAAAACAGTCCTTAGTCTGCAGTTAAAGAGCAAAGAAGCTGTGCTGCCTGCAATTGCCCAGTGACAATTGCTCCATGATCCAGTCAYCATTATATGTTTAACAGATGTTATTTAAGCTGCTACAAGAGGAAACAGTTGATGGGCAGAGAAGSTGCAGTTCTCATTTCTGAGGAAAAAAAATTCTTCTGACCATGACTGTATACAGCTACTTTACTGGGGAACTTGTCAAATATTCTTTATTCTGACAGGAAAGAGATTGCATTCACCACCTAAACTTGCTTCGTTTTCTGAGATCACATCTCAAACTCAGTTTCTCAACAATGAGTCCATTTTCAGAAACCAAATTTCCATTTTTTTAGGTTACTTCACCTGTTTGTTCTAGGATTGCCTGATAAAACCTGTTCTGACTCAATTCACTTATTTTGTTAAGTTCATTGAAGTTCAAAATTAATCTGCCAGATTCATTATTAATACTTCCTATGAATTAACTTATCCTCAAAGACCAACTTCAACAAGTATAAAAAATTGGTGTCATAATGGCAAAATCATGAATTACAGTGAAAAATCCTAATCATGGGCAGTTACCAATCTGAGAAAGAAAGGAGTCAATAGGGACTTTTGGGAACTTTAACTTTTTTAATACTTAAAATGTTATGATCTATCCACTGACTAACGAAATTGTATCTGGAAAGCGTTGGGTAGGAGGCTTACATAATGTAGTTCATCTAAAGTGCTTTCTTAGAACTTCCTGAGTGAATTTTGTACACTGGATTTGAATACAATACTGTTCTTCATTTCTTTTTCTTGCCTTATTGTCACAAATCCAAAAAAAAATTTCTATGTTCATCACAGACTTTTTCCTTTCTCTGTGTCCTTTTCTAGCCTAAACAGTTTGCAATGACTCCTCTTTGAATTCAGGGCCATATTCAAATGAGAAAATAAAATTTGAGCATAGATTTATTTTATATTCATTTTAATTCCCATTCCATGTGCTTTTCATAGCTGCTCATTTTATTGAGTTGCTTTTCCAAATGAAAACTCCAGCTGCTCTGGCCTCACAAACCATATAATACATGTTGTATAAGCCTGTTTCAGCAGACTGTTCCAGAGACTCAGTGGTTATTATTTTCTTCATCTTCTACCTCTAGCCAGAAAAATCCAGTGTTTAGGTTTAAGTTGGAAATGCAGTCKTTGAAAGTCCCAGTAGTTTCTTACTTGCATTCCCAAGAAAATGAGATGATCACAGAATATTCTCAGTTAGGAGGCAGCCACAAGGATCATCAAGTTGAACTCCTGGCCCTGCACAGCACCGACCCCAAGAGTCACACCTTGGGCCTGAGAGMATTGTCCAAAGGCTTCTTGGGCTCTGTCACRTTTGGTGCTGTGGTCACTGCCCTGGGGAGCTGTTCCAGTGCCCAACCACCCTCTGGGTGAAGAACCCTTTTTTAATGTCCAACCTAAACCTCCCCTGACACAAGGCCTCTTTCAGGCCATTCCCTCAGGTCGCTGGTCACCACAGAGAAGAGATGATTCCTCTTCCTCCCACAAGGAGTCTGTAGACTGTGATGAGGTCTCCCTGCAGTCTCCTCCAGGCTGAACAGACCAAGTGACCTCAGCCACACCTCATTCCTCTTCCCCTCGAGGCCCTCCCCCATTTTTGCTGCTCTCCTTTGGACACTGTAACAGTTTAATGCCTTTCTTATATTGTGGTGCCCAAAACTGCCCCGAGTACTCAATGTGGGGCCACCCCAACCCACAGCAGAGCGGGACAATCCCCTTCCTTGCCCCGCTGGCCATGTTGTGCCTGATGCCCCCCAGGACAGGGATGTCCCTCCTGGCTGCCAAAGCTCTGCTGACTGATGTTCAATTTGCCATTGACCAGGACATCAAGGTCCCTTTCTGTGGCACTGCTTTCCAGCATCTCACAGCTTGCTTTCTTTATTCTCCTCAGGAACTTCTAGGTTATGGGAAAACTTTAAAGAAAACTCAGCATGTTTCCAGCTGAACCAGCTTCCATATGACTAATGGAAAAAGGTGTTCAATTTGAGAAGGGAAACTTTCAGGCACACTGTTAATGCAACCCTTTTCAGACATCAAAGAATCCACGTTCATGTACAGCCTTGAGACACAGTCCTTTAGGAAGCAGGAGTTACTGATCCTGATGCTGAAGTACTTTTACATATAAATAACTCTGTAACTCAATGAATTGCCTGGCTTCCAGCCATTGCCAGTCAATGTGACACTGGGAAATGTGCCTGTGTTTGCAGGAAACTCAAAGTTTAACATCCTCATGGGACAGTTCTATAATGCGAGGGGTCCATTTACACACAGAGTCTCAGCTCCAGGGCCTGGTTACAGTTTTCCTTGGACAAAGCTTTGGGAGAAAAAGAAAACAATACTTACCAACAAAACAAGCAGGTCAGGCTCTGAATTCAATTAATTCCTMCACCAGAAGTAGCAGATTATCTGCAAGAAAACTGACTCCTGTTATGTTTCTAGATTGTATGCACACTTTTGCTTCTTGGGAAGTTCATGAAAGTCAAGTGGGTTTTGTTTGTCTATTGGTAGTAAAATCTCCRTGGATATCAATAGGGAGTCTGTGTGCCTGTCTCACACACAGTGATCCTGCTCATTGCCACAGACCTAGCCAGCTTCATGCCAATATTTTATTTCTCACTGCTGAGCAAACTTCCAGGGGTACTTGCCAAAGGATGCAGCAAAGTCTGTTTAGTAGTGCCAGTTCCTTGAATCCTCTCATATTGTAATGATCCAGGATCATACAGCACAAATAAATCTAGTGTCATCAATTGAAGAATAACTTTTGGAGCCCATGGGAAAGATTTTTAAACACTCCTGGTATAAAATTCCAGCAATACAGCAGTGAGACTTGTTCTGCATCATCAACTTCAAAACAATGCTACTTTTCAGCTACCTGATGGCTGCATGAATAAAAGAAACTGCATAAGCAGCTGTTTGCAGTGGTGCTGTCAAACACCCATACTAATACTCCAAAAAGGATAAATTTCCACATCTAATCCTTTAGTGGATGGATCTGAATCTAACTCATGAGAAAATAAGCATTTGGATTCATTACAAATTCTGGTTGGAAGAAGTTGGTTGAAAACTGCAAATGGATCCTCAGCTTTCTGCTTTCAACACTATTCTTCTCTTTGCCTCTTCAAACCTCCAGAATCTCAGTGATGGTTTGCTGTCAAATCCTGCACTCGTTTTTTCAGTGGAGTCTTCTGTTTCATCACAGCACAGAGGATGGGATGAAGGAAAAGAAAAGCTSCCTCTGTTTCTCAAATTTTATCAATTATCTTTGTCATTGTTAAGATGCTAAGCTAGGGACACAGAAACCAGGAAAATTAAACTATGTTGTTTCTTGTTCTCATTTTTTATTTTTAACTTTGCCTTTTATGTGCAATTCTACAAATTTTAAGTTCAGCCCTCAATTTTACTATACAATACCACATATTTCAGCTTCAACTACTTTCTATTTACTCTTACATCTAAGGAATGTTTTGGCTCAGAAGCAAATCTTCACTGTGAAATTGTTGTTCTGTTAAGAAATAATGCATGCAATTAAATCAATACTGTTATGTTTTCAAGTTATCAAAATTTTAAAAAATTTTCATATGCAAAAAAAGTTCTTCCAGGCTCGTTGTAAAACATTGATACAATTATTTATCAAATACATTAACAAAATTAACTGCTAAACACCGAATTAATTTCTTAGATTTAGTAAATATTTTACATTCTTTTCACTATTTTTTTGAACACTGAGAAAAATTCTCCCCCAGGATTTACATTTGCTTTACCACCACCAGTTCTGGCTCACTGTCTATTCACCATGATTTTCCACAAAAGACCCAGTCCAGCTGAGCTTTCAAATTCTGCTGCTTCAGTAAACATCTGCAGTCCTTCAGAGGTGATTAGCTCTTGCTTGAGATGGAAGTACAGTATAGACATGTGAATTATTTAATGAGATATAATACAGCAATTTTATTTGAAATGTTCTTTGGTCCCTCCAGGCTGCCCCCTTTGTATTGCAATATGATAACTAATCCTATATTTATTGCTTGTGAGCTCACACAAGTTCAAAGCTAAGAGGGTAGGCAATTTCACATAAGAAGAAAATATAAAAGAAAAAGCAGATGCCTTCTAACAGCCACTGTCAGAGCTATGAGTCCCTGACTCATCTTTATAACATTTGATAATAAACTCCTTCAAATTGGTTGGGTGTTTCTAGTTTTCTATCCATAGTAGATCAATTTTTTCCCTTAGCCTTCAAAATTCTTGTGGAAACTGTTAATATTTACAGTTAAMGCTTTAAAGTAATCCTTTCCAGAAATGGCAGGTCTCAGAGAAAATAAATTTATTTCAAAAGAGATGTCAAGAGTCTGTCTACTAAATTGCAAAGCCCAGAAGATGCTACTATAATACAGCTCAAACACCCACCTGCTGAGCAGGATGAGCATTGCATTGTGCTCTTTGCTTATAATTTTGTCTATAATCTGTCACCATTGRTGTCTTGATGCAACTTACCAAAGAAAAAGAGAGAAATCATTATGCCACTCATTATGAATAATTACCTGTTTGTAAGAAACACTCGTTTGTGACAGCCATAGATTTTTTTCCCCACATGTTCAAAACTCAATACAGTTTGGCTTCCCTTCATTGGTCATCTGCACCGCTGTGGTGGTGATTAAATGTGATTATATACTTGATGTGTTTTTCACCCTCAAGTGACTAAATCTCAACATTCAGAGACTAGGTACTTCTACAACAGTTTTTTTGTCAATCTATAAAACCAACTGTACAGTAAATTAGAGCTCCATGCTTCAGCACTCTCATGTCTGAGGTTCAGGTGGTATTGATGGGCTGGCTTTGCGCTCATTTGAAATAAGGAGGAACTGAAATGTTGAATAATGTATTGTATTATACAGAATAAAACCAATCCACACAAGTGGCTGAAAATGCAAAGGGAAGTTTTAGTGAAGAAGGTGAAGGCAGTAACATTTTGTCTTCCTGTGGGAAAAGATTTTCTTCTGTGAGAGTTATTAAAAAAAACAAAAAAATCTCTTCAATTTCCTGCTCTTCTCTCTCAGGAAGCTTGGCTCTATATTTCTTTCCCAACGATTACCCTAACAACTGCCAACCAAGACCAAAAGCTGGGATATCCCCAGAATACCCCAAGCACGCTCAATTTACCCTCTATGAGTTTCCTCAGGGACAACCATAAAGCTGCCAGTTTTACCTTCACATCTGGGTCTCCACAATCAACTGTATGCCAGATATGCATCAAAGTGCTGGCACTTTGACTGAACTACAGGAAATTTCCAGTTCAAAAAATGYTATCATTCTCCAGAGGGTCTGCAGCTTTTTCCAATAGTTTGCTGCTTCTCAAACTGAAACGTGAGACACGGAAAAACCATGTACTGGTCCTGTTGCTCTACCTGTGTGCTTCTGAGTGCCTGGTGACTCTCTCCCAGCAAAGCTGAGAGCTGGACCACATAGAATTTCTTTACTGGAATCCTTCAGAGCTTTCTGGGAATTAATTAATCTATAGACCTCCTTATGCCCTGGTCTGGGAGAGGTTTTTATTTAAATAAGCACATGAGAAATAAATGCAGGTTGGTCCTAGAGTGACTCTCTGAGAAATTAGTATGTCACTAGAAACCAATAAGTTAAAAATGAGAACACCAAGACTTAATGGAAATAATAGTCTCATTAGTTCAGGCCACAGCTCTCACAGTCTGCTCAAGTACTTTCTGGAAGTCTCTATCATCACAGTCAAAAACTCAAATTCAAAAGCAGAATGTGAGAAAGAAAAAAAAAAGCCCTTGGACCTTGAWAAAAGCTCTTGCAACCCCATAGCTGCCATTTTTCCACCTAGCTCCTGTGTCTCTTCCTGGGGAATGAACTGCCTCAACAATGACTTTGCAGATGCCCCTGGCTCTATCCATTCTTAGTCAGTGCTCCTCCTTCCAAAGCTGCTGCATCCTGCAGGCMCTGGAGAGCCAGGAAAGCTGCTTTCTGGTGCTCAAGGATAGCACAGGAGCATCCAGGACAGTGGCAAATTAAGTGTGGGGAGGGAAGGAATGGCTTGTGGTTTTCTTACCAGATCCTGAGATCACAGATTCTCTGTTATGCCCTTACTGCTGGAAGCTCGTGATATTTCTGGTCTTCCTACTTATTCTCTTGGAGATTCTTTAGCATAGAAAATGATTTCTCATTTWCTTTCCTAGAACACAGCACTTCATTTTTCCATCCTTCTTTCAGAACTTACCCTTCATTGCCAGCTGAAGTGATCTTGGTCCACCTTGGCATGCAGAGTAGGCATGTCCTAACCCTGTAAAGCATTTGGCAAATGCACAACAGACCCCACTCTCTGTGTCCATACTCCTTTGGATAAGCCAGATGACCAGGCTCTTACTGCTTGCTGCACTTGGGCAGTGTGTTCTTCTTAGAGATTGCAGAAATGAAATCCTTCCACTACAGGCAGTAGTGTGTGGGCCTCTTTCCTGCTCCAGGCTGTCCCTTCAATGGGACAGTGTCATCTACAAATGAGCAGTGACACCAAGCGAGGGCAGAGGCAGAAATTCACACAGAGGAGAGTCCTTYTGTGGAGTAAATGCAGCACTGCCTGTAGCACTGCAGTGAAGGTACAGAGAGATTCATGGGTTTGTCTTATTAAAACAYGGAGGAAAGGTTAAAAACATCTATATTTGTATATTCATATCTCACTTTCTGTCTTTATCTAGCCCAAACTCATCTAAAACAAGCAGGATGACAGCAAAATTATTTTTACTTAAAACTCATACCTGAATGAATCTTCACCAGACATGCAGGTAGCATGTGGCACTGAGGAGTAGGCAGGGTAACAGCTGGAAATCTCATGCCTATGATTCAGAATTCATAGAATTCTGATGCTCCACCAGAATTCTGATGCTCCACCTCAGATAAAATCCAAAGTGCTGCAAGCATCAAGGTACTTCCACTTTTTTTCTGTGTCATTCCAAATCAATTACATTTCACTCTGAAAAGGAAACATATAACACTGGAAAGAAACATGCTGGAGTTTTCCAGGCCTTTTTGGCAAACTAGGCTCACTAAAAAATGCAGGAGCCTGGGAGAGCTGACTGGAAAGTGGCCAGCTGTTGAATTCATGTGCTTTTGATATCTGTCAGTGACTCGATCATTACAGTTCAAAAACTCTGACTCTTTTGAGAAGGGTCCATTCATCCCAACCTCTGCTTTTTGAGACTTGTCTCTGATATATTAAATGCCTCAAACCCAAATGTCCATACATAATGTTTTAATTATGGTTCAGATATGGTTAGTATACATTCCTCAGCAATTTGTAGTTTTTCACTTGCTGTGGGGTACAAGTACATGGCTCTTCAACTCCTTTAAAGTGATTTAAAGCCATTTTAAATCCCACACACATGACACCAGGTTCTAACACCAACTAATATCAGACACTTATCASAAGGCTGCCTTTAAGTAAGAACTGCACATAAAATGAATTTTTAAAAAACCCATCCAACAAGACAAGGAGCTTGGCGTCTCCGACTTACACTGATTTCTATTTCCAAGAGCAGATATTTGTCTGAGATTTTCAGATTCCTGCCATCCTGGCCAAAGTGGTAGTGCTGTATATGTACTCTGCATATACATTAGAGTCCTCAGATTCTGAGAGCACAAAATTTCTAGGAGAGGAAACAGAGGACATCTGAAGAAAGGCAAATAATGTAACCTTAGACACAAACCTTGATGTGCTGTGTTCTGTTATGCTGTGCTTCTCTGCCACAGTTGGACTTCTATTTTTCATAAGTCTGGAAGAACTCAGTCTTATATGCTTCTATGTACTAGAAAAAATAGCACCACATGGTTTAAAAATGGGGCCCATGCAACTTTCAGTTTCTGGAGGAAATTCAATTACATGATAGACGAAATAGCTACAATAATTTTGAAAATAATTTTTCATGTGATTTCTCTTAATTTTTCTGTTTACTCCTTAAGAACAGAATGCATGATCCTCACACAATATTCATGCATTTTATGATCAAAATTCCCCTGTTCTTTTGCAAATAAAGAGATATTAATGCATTGAGAATATGGCAAGAGCAACATGGGAAGAAGAAATAAGTGGTTTGTGGGGGAAGGCATGGAAGGCTGCATATTTAAATTACAAAGTCCTTTCATTCTATGAGGACATCATGTTCTTCTTGGGCTGGTCTGGTGAAAGAGAAAGAAGCAAGAAAATTTCTTCTTATATTTAGTTAGACGCTAGTTTCTATGGAGACAAGTTTCTCCAGTCATTTTTATTTGCAGGCATTAATAGCRTAAACAATACAGAGCAGCAAGGGTTTAACCCTGGATTGAACCCCACAATGAGCACATTCTGTAGGGAGAAAAATTAATGTCTAAATTAGATATAAGAGCCATTATACAATCTTGTTAAGGTTCAATCTTGTTAACTGGACTCTGGCAGTACAAAGCAAAAAATCCTGAAGAATCATGTATTTTCATACCCTGGATCCTCTTTTCAGCTGTGTCTCGTACAGAAACCTGAGAGGGCAGCATCACCTGCCCCCTGACTGTCCCTGTACAGTTGATCACAGGCTTTGCTGAGCATTAATTACCTTCCTGTCCTTTCCCTGGCACCCACAGTGTTTCCCAAGCCTCAGGCAGTGACTGACTATGCCAGGAGAGGTGAAAGCAATGGAATGAGCTATCTTTTTAGTGCAGTTGGAGTAATTTGGCATGAATGCRGAGACCCATATCATTTGGTGAATTTAAGTGATCAAAAAGGGAAAAAAAAGAGCAGTTACTTTCAAGTATCAGGCAATCCAATTTCTCTGAAAGGTTTTTTTTTCAGGCTGTCCTTTCTTCTCTTCCTGCACATACTTTGATTTCCATTATATAATTTTTTWACTGAACAAACAATTTACAGTGAAAATTTAGCTATCTAGATGTATCTCTTATATATGCAGATCAGAGTATTAACTTTCTTGAGTTGTCAGGGATTGGGGGAGGGAAGAGCCTGTTACTGTTCAAACACTGAGTTACTGTTCAAACACTGGCACTATATAACAATACTTAATTCCAGAAATCTCAATTTCATTACTTATCTGTTTAATTTCATGGAGGAATTAATCTTAAAAAGAAACAGAATCTCCATGCATGCTGGAAGAAGAGATGTTAGGTAAATATTTTTTAATTTATTCAGAATATATGAAGATTGTCCAAGGCCTGCTTCTCACTATAACCTCTATAATGAAGAGATACAGGATTTTAATTCTCTTACATACCAGCTCCAAGTTAAGTAATCCTATACACTGCCCAGACTCAAGTGGGCTCGCTTTAGCAGCACTTTTCAATTATAAAACCAGATTCTGTCTCTCTGTGACCCTTAAATGAACAGAATTACTGTATTGCAGTACCCAAAATAGTTGTCATAGACAGCYCCAAATGGCCTGATTTTGAACAGCATAAAGTCCTTTATCTCACTTAWTTTTTTCTGTCAGTTCACTGGGAGAAAGGTTAGTGCTGCTAGTTTCTTCTGGTGCCTGAGAGTTTCTCTTTGCCTGTAAAATGTGCCAATTTCAGGACAAATACCTGTTAATGCAAGTCATTGCCTGTCAGTATTTTGGTGCTGGTGTCTGGATTGGCTGAAGCATTTAAGTGTAAGATCTCAGTAGGATGTTCAGAAARCAGAAAAAGCTTCTAAGTGTATACATAATGTAAATTTGTCATTTTATGGAGTTGTTGTATAGGAGGAATGATATTAACCTACATTTTCTTGTTTTAGCTTTGACAGACGGTCCAGTTATTAAATAAGSATTTTTCCATTTTTTCAAGAATATGACACAAACATGGTGGCCTTAATCTGCAACACAGAAGTAGCAAACAGAGGAGTGTGACATTCAGAGTTAAAAATACTTTCTAAATATCAGCAAAACACACACAAGGTCCAGGAGCAGACTGGCAGATGAAAAGACATCACACAAAACTCATGCCCTTAAGAATGTGACTACTAAATAATTGGAATCTTTTCCCTCACAGCTTACCAGCCTGAAGCCCTCATTTACATAATGTGATACAGGGATAATATATATTAGAGAGTTAATTTGTTCTGAGCGCTGCCTTATAATTTCTGTGTGTGTACCAGTTATCTCCTTTTCTCCCTTCACACAGAAGCTCTTGGATGCTTGGCAATACCTATTTGATCAAACCTACACAGCTGAATTCCCTTCATAGCTGAATGTCATCAAATTGCTTAAGGTTAAACTAAACAAAAAATGCATTTCTGCATTTTTCGTAGATAACTAAGTATACGTTAGGATTTAATTTGGGAATTAAGGAAATAGCATCAAAATTTCTTAACAAGAATATCATAAATGAGAGGAAAATGTGCTGTCAGCTTGGAGGAAGAGAATTGTAAAAGAGAAAAATACTAAATTCAGTGTGAAAAAGACAGCAGAAACTGCAGCAGAGTTGTGCAAAAGCTGAGGAAAGGAAACTGCCAAATGACAGGCTGGTGAGGAGGAGGAGAAGGAGGAGGAAGAGSAAGAGGGAGCTAACCTGCCTTAAGTGTGTGCAGAAGTTCAGGAAAAGGCCATGCCATGCAAATTTAAGAAGCCAGGCAAGCTGTTCCCAGGGATGAGTGGGGGTTTGGGGACACTGGGTGCACACAGGAAGGACACCCCTGCTGCCAACATGCAGTTTGTGGAGAAGTCTCAGTGCAGTGGATTGCACAAAGTCCATGAGGGTAAGGGGAAAAATGGAAAGAATAAATAAAAAAAAAAAAAAGTATTGGAAAAATAGTACAGTTGAGCTGATGGTGATGAGCAATGTAACAGTGAGATGGTAAAGGCTGAAAAAGACAACTTGAGGGATGAATGACCCTGGAGAGGTGAAAATTCACTGAAAAAGATGGAAGAGTAGGAGGGTGGAGAACAGTGTGCAAAGGAAGTACAATACATTTGAGCACATTTTTTAATAGCTTGAGGAGTATTGTTCATTTTCAAGAAAAATTTGGCATCTTCATTATGACATACCTCTTTCTATAGATTTATAAACTCAATTTTTCCACTCAGACAGACTTGCTGTAATACAATTTTTTAGATCTACCGTGAAATACAACACAACATCTCTAGGTGATTAAAGGAGGAGCAGTAAGCCTTGTGCACAGGACAAAACTCAGTCASAAAAGGAAGCAGTCATTCTGTCCTTTCCACTTGGCACAGCTGTACATCTCCRTGTCCCAAGCTAGCAAACTGTTGGTTCCCCTATGTGCCTGCAACTCTTTGAAAATAACACATATCCAGCATATTGCAGCTTTCCAAAACCTGTGGCAAAGCTATTAGAAAGAAAATTGGCACATTATCGATTGCAAACTTAGCATGGTCTTAGGCAGTTACTTACAATGATTATACTGCTCCCTTTCTCTCCACTAATTTTCTGCTCGAGTAATCAAGAAGTAAGTTTGGATTAAAGGCAGAGTGAATTTGACAGCTTTGTTACCCAGTTGTTGTGCTCAGGAATGCAAATGTACCTCATGTGTCAGGGAAGATTTTTCCTCGTGCTCTTTTTCTAACAAACTTAGGTGGCTTCCTGTGACTGTCTCAGTGGTGTCTCCACAGGACASAGCTTTGGTCAAGCTGATTTCCATGACACTAAGCTGTCTTTTGTTCTTTRCTTGGCAAAACTGTGTTTCTTCCCACACTGTTAAAACAGAAACCATGAATAAACCGTTTCCAGGCTGATTTCAGCACTGAAAGCTGTAAATGAGCATGCAATCTGCAAAAAGCAGTTGCTGCCTTTAATTGAGCTTTCTTGCTGCTAAGCTAGTCTATATAAGACAGAAACAACACTTAAAATACTACATAAAATGAAAGATGTTATTATCAATTAAATGAAAATATAGATAACCTTTTTCATCTCAATGAGTAGGAAAAAAAGGCTAAAATTTTAGTGAACCTCTACACAACTGATCCAGCTAAAAATGTACTTCTGGACATGATGAATACTACCAGAGTTCCTCTCAATTGACAGGGCTTAAGAAAGTGGAGGTATTTATTTACAACTCCTTTGCATTATGTCTCCAGATCTCTCAGCTTAATGAAGAGACCTTTTACCCAGCAACCTGCAAACCACCATTCTCTGATGATTCGACCAGCTCTGAAATGAAAACCAGAACTGTGTTTGTGCTGATAAACTCATTGTGTTTCACCACACCAGAGGGTACATCTTCTCACTGATTCCAACTTGAGGAAACAGAGACATTACATTTTACCCAAACTGTAGGGCACATCACAAGATTTTGAGGTGGTCAATGCTGGTATCCAAACTGCATGGGATTTTTCAACATCTGTTTATACAGCCCACCACCACCAGAAAAAAAAATCCATCTAGATAATATGTTTTTGATACTTAGAGAGAAGAAATATTTCTTGCAGTTGCTGAAGACCTATAATCAATTAATCCCTCCTCACCAGCAGGAAATTCTTTATGAGAGAACATCGAATAATATGTGTTTGATGTAATGCAACATCAAGGTTTGATAAGAACAATCCTTGGTCTGAAGACTTCAGCACCACCTCTTTAGTGATTTGTGACAGACCCTAGAGCAATCTGCACATTGCACCAATGGGAGGCGTGGGTCAACTGAATAGAAATGGGAAGTCTCCACTAGAAGTTTTTTTTCAGATGATGAGTGAATCTCCTCAATGATCCCCTCTGGCTGACCACCCACTTTGGAGCATGTGAATCAGTTGTTCTCAGATGATCCCAGCCCAAGAGATATCTCAGCAGCCCATCCAACACCACAGCTGCTCCTGGACATGGGGACATGGGCTGCAGAGGAGCTGGCCTGCAGCAAACCTCCCTACTCTGTTTGATTCAGGTCTCCAGCTGTCAACACCAGCTGTCTCTGCTCCTGGTGTGCACTACAAGATAAATGGAGTCAATTAACCCCAGTCCCTTTAGGTCTGACAGATGTGCCAGGTCAGGGAGGAAGAGGATGGCCACAAGGTCCATTGCTCTCCAGTGGCTACAGCTCCCCAGCCCATAACTCTGTCAGACATTAAAAACTGACACATCAAGCGAACTCTACATCAGTGGATTACTACAAGTGGATCATACATCAAATGGATCACTGCATCATCACATGTAGTGAATTTGKACAGGGATGTGGTAAGTTCACATGGCTGCTTTATCAGTGTTGTTATTTCCTACTTTTAAACCCTGGTTTATGTTAATTTCCAGTCAGCCAAAAATGCAGTATCTGCTATGCCAAGGAGAGCCCCTGCCTGGAGAGTGACTGCCTCTCCCCTCAGTGACAATGAGAGCACAATCAGCTCCTGCATCAGGCTGTGGAAGTGCTTGGAGAGAAGGGAGGGGAAAGCCAATTCCAACAGATCTGCTTCATGGCTGTCCCACTGCAGAACCCCCCTCAAATTAAACCTCATTTCTCTTTCAGTTCTTCAAAGTGCTGTGGCAGCAGAGGGAGGATTGTGATGGTGGTATTTATTCTCTCACAGCAATGTCCACACAGAGTKTGCTTACTCAAGCATTGTGCAAGAAGGGTCTTGCTCTGCCTACAATGCTGCAGCTGTATGAAAAGAAAGGAGATGTGGCTTGCTCGCCCTTTGTGTGGGATGGCACAGCAGTGTTTGAAGAGGCCTGTGTTCTCTCTCAAATAATAGCACTGACAGCTTATTCAGAGCACTTGATATAGACAGCATCAACAGAGGATGATRCTAGTTCTGAAGCTGCTAGTTCTGTGCTGGAACACACTTTTTTGCAGTGTTTCTCAGAGTTTTTTCAGTTTCCTGATAGATGTTGTTCCCCATAGTGTCACCAGAGACATTGTCTGAAGAAAAGAAGAAAGGAACCTGCAAAAGAATCACATGTACAACAAAAAACAAAATATAAACCGATAACAGCTTCCATATGAAAGTAAAAACAGCTCACTAACGTATTTGGCAAGAAGAACAGGACTGAAGCAAATAAAACCCATTTTCTCAGAGGTGATTAAACAGAACGGTGCTGCAGGTACAGTTAAGCACAGTCAAGGTTTCAAGTGAAGCTATCAAAGTTGAACACTGGCTGTTCCCCAGTGTCTGTGTGCTTACATTCTCCTGCAGTATCTGGACATTGCAGGTTCACCTCAAATTAAGCTGTTTCAAAGTAGTCATGATTAGTTGCTCGCCACAATGTGGAAGTTTATATTTAATGGCTTTTGGTTTTCCTGAGATTGGTTAAAAAGTGGCATACCCTARGAAGGGTTCTATTTTGTTTACAAAATACTTGGTTTTGCTGGTGAGGACTCTAAAACAAAAATRTAATAAAACAAGAGATCAACTCCGGCCCTGAAATGACCTAGACATTSCTTAACTTTCTCACAGTTAGTACATCATAATCCCTTGACTGCTAGTTAATTCAATTTTTATGCTAAAAAATAAATCCTGGAAATGAATGATTCATTTTTGTGTTGAAGGGATTTTATTTTTTAATATCACTAGGAAGACAACTACTTGCAGTCCTCTCAAATGGTAGAACTATAATGGACCTGAAATACTGATGCAAATTAATGCAGTCACAATTGCTTGCATTCATTCCTTTTGTCAACAATAGGAGCAGGTGATTAAGCTATTTTCTATGATATTTTGAGCAGGAGAGTATAATTTTTGAGAATATATTTCTTCAGTCTTCACTCACAAAACAGATCTATAATTTTTGGCAAATCTGGTATTGATCTTTGACATAGACTAGAAGGACAAGATTTAATGAAATATTYAAGTTTCTTTAGATTAAAATAGCAGCCCGTCTTAGAAGAACAATTTTTAAAAGTCTTTCAGAAATCACAGATAATTTTGTTATTTATAGTTGTTATCCTTTTTGTATCATGAGTAACTTGATTGCTTGCAATTGGTTCTCACTTGTCAATGATCATGAATTACTCTATAGATTTTCTAATAGTTTTCAAAAAATGGCAGGCTGATCAGAATAGAGCAACGAAAATTATTTTGAGATTTAGAGAGAAAAATTTATCAATTTTTGTGATGAAGTCACAAAAGCATCATTTTCTTGGAATTTCTGAGAAATAATTTTTATGAGAAAATTTTCTTTGCATTGCAGAAGACTTTCTGCAGTATTAAGTTTGATTTTTTTCCCCCTTCTAGAAAAATCCAGTGAGTAGGAAGTCTTCCCTTATCTTTTTTCTCCTTTTAAGATCCAGTGCTCTATTTCACAGCTCTTCCATTTTATCTCTTACTACCTGTAAGCCAAAAAGGAAGAAGCAATGACAATTTTTCACACAGATTTAAGTGAAGTGATAATTTCAGAAACATAAGAACTGCACTTAGGTTGAGCTTAATGTTATGTTGGAAATACAGTGCAATTTCTCTGAGTCAATATRAACATGTCTAAACATTGTTGAAGGGAGGAAAGGACAAGTGAACTCTGGCATACACCAAAAATCCTTAAACGTTATTTGCTATACTTTATGGTTCAGTATTTCTGTTAGAATCTCAAAATGCAAGATTAAAAGGGATAATGCAAGATTAAAAGGGATCAGTTTTTAAAATTTTAGATTTGGGTATGCAAGAATACTGCAGGAAGCTGCTAAGCAGAATAGCAAAACCAGAGAAGTTAAATGGGCTTTTTATTCCTGAATAGTTTTTATACAGCATTCCAATCTGTTCTGTTAAAAATCTGATCACTTCGGACAAATTTATTACAGAGGGGAAGACAGTATCTAGTAAGGAGAGAAGACAAAAGAAGAAAGATGCCAGACACAATATAAAGCTGAGCCATTCATTTTTTTCCAACAAAATTTTCATATAAAATAATTTCTTTCACATGATAAATGAAAGATGCTGAAGTTTAAAAAATAAATGTCACAATTGGCAATATCTTAGAAAAACGAGTTTCATTGCCATTATTATTGTAGCTTTTATGTGGGCTATACAAACTTTGGGAGTCAAGTAACATGTTTTTGTCTCCCAGGATTACATGCTGAGGTAGCTTTGTTGAATTAATCTTCTCTAAATAATTCAAGAATATGCACTCCCACAGGAAGAACAGCATGCAAAGAAATGGTGT
>NW_026623538.1:788118-798326 GCF_030028575.1 Malurus melanocephalus
TCAGTACAGCAATGGTGGTAGAGATGATGATTACACACAGAACTGAGACTCAGAACTATTTAAGATGTTTAGGGTCAGGAACACATGTAGTAGATTAATTTTTAAAGAATATTCATTAAGATGCACTAATTAGGACTGGTATTGGTGCATCAAGGTTTCCAAATTTCCTTTCCTGGGCTATGGGCTCAATACAGGCAGGTAACTCCCATTCTCATCTCTAAATAAACATGCATTACAAGCAATCTTTGCCATCAGAGAAGGAAATGTGTGTGTGGGAGACAACTGAACAACAGCTGTTGAGCAGCACCCACATTATTGTGAGGTCTAATAGGAATGGGGCAGGGGACAAGGGTTGCAATAGGAGGGTAAGGCTCCTGAAAACACATTCCTTGAAAGCAATTGCAGGCATCCACAGCAGAGCTGACAGCTATTCCCCTGCTCTTTTTAATTTGCTTTATACCCAGAGGATTTTCTTTTTGGCACACAACAATAATTTGCTGCTTCTAAACAATCCCCTACCTTGAAAAACATGTTCACGTATCAACCAAGTTTAATTATTGTTGTTTTGAGGGCTGCAGGTTAAAGCAAGGCAAGATTAATCCCCTTTGGTTACAAAAACACTTCATACTGTAACYAGAAAATAATTTTTTGCTAAATAAAAATATTAAATTAGATTGAAAACTTAATTGTCAGAAATATTTAATTTCTGCCCTTTGGGGACTGAATTCTGGGATCCTGATTCATAATAATTAAGGTATTTCAACTGTTTGGATCCCTTCAGTATAAGGTAATGTGTTGCAGCAACAAAGAGTCCTAACAGCCCCAGSAGATGATTACATGGACAGTGTGAGAAGGTTGGCAAATCCGAGGAGAGCAAGATGACGCATTGCAGGGCAATGTGCAGTACATGTGTTTCCAGGCTCCTCAGCAGCCTGCAGAAGGACTGGATGTCCCCGTTTGAAAGACAGGTATTTCCTAATGARGGCAGGGACCCCCCTTGGAGTGGTGGCTATGACCCCCCCTTCCCTCCGAATTATTATAGCTTTGAAAAAAAATCACGGGCTTTCAGGCAGGAATATGGGTAAAAAGGAATAACAGTATTTACTAATATATATATATATATATATATATCTCAAGGTGAAACAAGTAGCAATAAGAATGCAACAACACAGCCCAGTCCAAACCTAGTGACAGCCTTATGGAAACAGTCTCCCTCTTGTCGAGATTACAGTTTGGTTGGCAGCGGCACCGCTGACTCTTGGCTGAGCAGGGAGGGCGCGACGACTCCTTGGAGACTGCAGGGGACGTGGTGGTGCGGATCCCGGCTAGCCAAGATCTCCCGCGGCTGGGATGATCGATAGAAAATGGCAGAGGTGGATGAAGAAAAGTTTCTCTGCAAAACTCACAGCGGAAAAAAACGCCGGTGCTCTTCTGGACAGCAAGAAACCCAGGACCTCAAAAGAGACGAGCAGGAATCCCACGGACGCGAGACGGGAATGGAGCAGAGTTCACCCTCCTGAAGCTGGAAATCCTCCGGCCAGCCACAGCAGAGTCAAACCACTCCGCTGCAAGCAGGAAAAAACCCCTCYTCTCTCCCAAACCGCGAAAAAACCCCACTCCCCAATCCCCACCCCACCACACAAAAGCTGTCTCCCCATTTAGGGTGTGGTCATAGGTGTCATTGTCCCTTCAATCACCCGGCCATTAACAAGATGGCTTGACCATCAAGGTGTCCCAGCAAAAAATGGGACGAAAAAATTCCAAAAGAAAAGGAACAAAAGGAGAAGAATTTCAACCCACGACACTGGACTGTAAGTACAAAACTGGCTGGGGAGTCATAATTCTGAGGAGAAGCAAAATAAATTTGGAATAACTCATTCTTCCCCTCATTTGTGTAGGCATAATTTAGGGCTAATAGCCCCATACATTTCAGTGGGAATTGTTCAGTACAAATTTAGCTTAACCCTAATACATATTTAGCCTATGAATATTTAAATGTAGCTGAGACAGGYTGGGATTGGTGGGAAACAGCTAAATCAGTGTTCTCATGCTATCAGGGCTTCAGATCTAGAGTGGGAGCAGAACATATGAAATTAATGTTTTCCAGTGTACATACAGGCTGTTTGCTGGCTAAGATGCATGGGTAGCAGAACAAACTCAGATTAAATTGCAAAATATATTGACCAGCTGGGCAGTAACCTTTGCAAGCAGCAGTACACTGCTTTATTTTAAGAAGAAGTTTCAGAGGGAATGGAGTTGAACAGTCCAGCCCTGCAGACATCTTCACAAGGCAATGTTGAAACAAAAGAGTGGGAAGCCAAGTAAAAAGCAACTTGCTGTTGGACAGGGCAAGGTTCAAGTGCTGCAAATACAATATGAAGATCCAGTTAAACATCTTYTTTTTAAATTAAAAGATGAATGCTCTGGTTTAAATGCATATGAATGGACATGCCCAGAAATTCTGTTCTGAAGAAATAAACTCAGTGCAAAATGTGTAAAACCTGTGTTACATGTCTAGGTGGCATTGCTGAAGGAATCAGTCACTCCAAAGTTTAAATTCCATTGTTTGCATTTCAGATACAGATTTCAGCCTGTACTGGAGTGTGCCTAGGAGCCTGAAGGACTGATCCAAAAATGATACAGGTGACTARAAATCTCCCCAATAATTGAAATGGGTTTAGTTGAGGCCCAGGTCTCACACACAATGGCTGTGTCCAGACTCCAGAGCGACTGTAGGATAATACGGAATGTGCATGTGTGTGCAGTGGGGAAGCAGCACACAGACAGATCCTGCTGGGAAATTAACAAAAGGAACAGCTGGTGAACCACGTAGCTTTAGACTCTTCTGGGTAATTAATCTTGGATAAAATATGGAGCTACAAAGAAGGAAAAGTTAATATCATAGTAGAGTCATAAGCATCTGCCACTTGAACATGGCTTTTCTTTCTTTCTTTTAGTATCGCCACAGCACTAATTCTGGGTTTAAATTATTAGTACATGTCAACAGCAGGCACTGCTCCAGTCAACTGCAGTGCAGAGACAAGACAAATATTCTCCACCTGAATATAGACTTTAGCCTAAGAAAATGTTAGATAATATACAATAACATCTCTAAGCCATATTTGAAGTAAAAAACCAAGAGTAAATTCAGCCCACACCAAATTCAAACACACAAGCTTTATTTTTTACATTTTTTTTCATTTTTTATTTCTTTATTACCCTGTGGTTCAAGTTAATAATTTTGTTCTTGCCTATGTTTTGCTAACAAATATTAGATGGGCCAGAGAGAAGTACAAACCTTGTATTTGTTCATAAACTTGATGAAAGTAAGGCTTAATAGTCTTAGCCGTACCATGAAAACTTACTCATTGTCATAGCTCCCCTTAAAGTCTGGACTACTGAAAAATTGTCTTCTCCAAGAAGCTACATCAGCCACCTCTTGCTATTAAACAACTTTAATTTGTTCTTCTGTGCTTTGGTAGAAGGACAGATTAGTCTTGTATAGAGAGCAGAAAAGAAGACAGTAACTCTTAGAAGAGCAGTTTTCTTTCTTTTTGGCAAAAATGAAAGAGTAGCAATGTAATGTTAAYCAAGGAATACTGTTTCTCCTCACAGATAAATAATTTTGCTTTATTCATCTTCTAGCAAGTACATTGTGGGGAGCTTCTTAATCAAAGGCTCTCTCTTTTCCTCTTAAAATCTGCTTTTGAAAATATCACATTTCTACAGACTCTCCAAATTATGCACAAGAAAGCACTCAACAATGTTTTCTGTTGTTAAAAGCTCCTGCCTGATCTTAATAAAAAAAAAAAAAACCAACCATGGGCAGCTAAAATTCAGAGGTAGAGTTATGATTGTAAAATCCCTGCTCCATGCTCAACAACACCATCCTTTCCTAATACATCAAAACCCCACTGAAAAGATTGTTCTGTTTGTGAGACAAGAGGCAGAATCCTGAAAACTACTGTTTGAGGCATATTATTATGCATCCTACATAAGAAAACATAAGCTGTGTGGTAAAGAGAGAGGGCAGGTTTCACAAAAAATAAAAGTTATGAATGTGCTTTGTTGACTGTATCTGATGAATGATAATAACACCATTTTAGCTGCATGTAAGGTGAAAAGAAAAATATCTCCCTTTACCTGCAGCTTAATTTTGCCTTAGCTCTTTGTTGAAWTATGTGATTTAGAACTTATTTATGTGTTATTTGATAGGCTAAAGGGTAATTTTGTGCCAACATATATTGAGGGAACTCAATGGAACAGGTGTCTCAGGAATGTTTCAGCTCTAGCTTACTTTTACAAATTCACACCAGGCTTCCCTGTGATTTAAGGTTTCTCCTCAGTGGCTTATGTAAAGCTGAGCTGTTGATCCCAGTTTTAGCCACAAAGAATGAGAGTACAGTGTAGCTTGTAACTACTTATTGCTTCAGAAAGAACAAAGAACACAACTGGCAAGATTCCTAGTCCAAGAAATTCCCTTTATGAGGCCTGGATCAAAAGTCATGGATATAGAAAGGTGCAGATTCCCATTTTGTGCCACCTCTGTCATTAGAACTTTTGCATTTCACATGACTGTAATCTGACAACTTTGATGAACAAATGCATAATAAAGACAACCATGCTTTTATGTTTTATCATAAGAAAAAAACATTTTCAAAAGGGACTCTATTCAACAAGCCATAAGAAGATTAAATTTAAGAAAAAAAATCCTACTCTTCTCAGTTTTTGCTACTATCAGAAGATCAAATTAAATGTCAAACATATTTTGCAAATGTCTTTTTTATTGGCAGCTACTTGCCAATGTGTTTGAATAGTGATTGTGTAAAGTTTGCTTCAATTATTCATTTTTCAAATATCTACTAGGTCCCACACTATTGTTTTTCCTCTCCAAATAGGATAGCTGTAATTTAAAACCAAGAACTAGACAATAATGAATTTTCATGGAAAATTTTCCARTTTATAAATGTGAGAACTGAAATATGTGAAGTTTCAAAATTCACAAAACATGTTCTGAATACAGTGGGATAAATATTATTAATTCAACTTCCAAATTTTTGCTGCTTTTATTCATAAAGCTCTTCCTGAGTCAGAAAGAACAAGGAAGAATCAGAAAGAATGGTCCTGACATTTGCTCAGGAAACAGCTGTGTTAATAAGCCAAAGAAGTGAAGTTGTACCACCTCAAATTTTTAAAGACTTTGGCAATCCACAGACAGAGCTCATCTAAAGTAAAGTATATAAAACTTTTTCCRAAGTTGCTTTAGAAAAAACAGACARGGATGAATCACAAGATTATGCTATTTGCCAAGAAACAACATCCCAGATATAAGAGAATTAGTAGACAATTATCTAATAGCCTCAAAAAGGGTTATTGGATGCATACTCCAAGACTAATAGATAGTCTTCCTCATCATTTAATAAAGCTTGAGTAATGTGGTCCTAGGGAGAAATCCTTCTCTGTGCAGGATGATGGACACAGGATAATACATTTTATAGCAGAACATGTAATTTCATTTTTTAATTGTCATCCACCTTCCGAAAACCATACATTTTCAGATACAGGAACAAAAGTTATAATACAATTTCCAAAACCAGACAGAAGACATCTTAGTTGGGAAATAATATATTATTCTCTCACTTGYTAAACACTGGTGTTTACTTATAAATTATGGTATTCCTGATCATAATTATTGGTGCCTGGTTCCACCATATAGAATCTTGAACCCTGAGCTTTTATGAGTCATTTACATCCATAACTATACGAAAAATAGCCCCTCACTTTCATTGTTTCAGCAGTTCTACTGCTAATCTAAATAAAGGGCTTATTAACATGAATACCTAACAAAGCTAAGCTAATGTTAAACACAAAAATTGCACACAATGCAGCACATACATAAATTAATAGCTTCCTTTTCAGACATTTGGATACTAAAATAAAAATGTAAACTAGACTTTTACATTAAAGTGATCAAGTGCTAATCATTGTGTTTGTACTTCAGATGTTTTGAAAAAAAGAATMAACACACCACGATATTTCTTTTCTTAAAAATGTGTAACACTTTGTTATCATTTGTTTGCTGCTTATCTTTCCCCAAGAAATTGAAAATGTCTGTAATTCCCCATGATTGTTTGTACAATCAAACAAGGAAGAAAACTTCACCAGGAAATTTTCTGTCATGAGGAGGTGGTAGAAAAGCTTCCCAGATGTGTCGCATGTGTACTTTAATGTCAAATTCTGACAAACACTGAAAAACCATTTATCCTCTTTTTGAGTCTGAAAGCAGGGAATTTACAGTKGTATTCATGACTGTTTTAGGAGATATACAGATTGATCTACAGACATTTACTGAAATTTTTGTAGAGTTTAATACCGAAATTAAAAAAAAAAAACAAAACAACAACACATTCTTGTCCGCAGGTAAATCTGTCTCTTCAAGATGAGCAAAGGCTGGACAGTGCCTGGGAGCTGCAAGATGACTAATGAGATGCACAACAACTACTAGCAGAGCTTGCAAAACTGGAAAGCAAGTTTAATAAATTCAGTTTTGCTACTGTTGAGACAGATTTTGCCAAAACCTGAGTAAAATATTGTRCTGGTTTTGGCTGGGGTAGAGTTAATTTTCTTCACATGRTKCTGTGTTTTGGATTTGTGCTCAACACAAGGTTGGTGCTGTGGGGATRTTTTTGCTGTTGYTGAGCAGAGCTGAAGCCTTTTCTGCTTTTGGTGCTGCCACACTSGRGAGAAGGCTGGGGGTGCCAGGGCAGGTGACCCCAACCTGACCAAAGGGAGATTCCAGATCATATGGCATCATGTTCAGGATATAAAGTGGGGTGAAGAAGGAGGAAGGGTTTGGAGTGATGATGGTGTTTTTCTTCCATTACATTGTGATGGAACACTGCTCTCCTGGAGATGGCTGGACACCTGCCTGCCCATGGGAAACAGTGAATTCATTCTTTGTTTTGCTTTGTTTGTGTGTGTGGCTTTTGCTTTCCTTATTATGCTGTCTTTATCCCAATTCATGCTTTTTCCATGAAAAACCCCACCTCATGATTACAGGAGGAATATCAGGCACCAGTGCTCTGTAGGTATCAGTTAATGTCTGCAAGAATAAAAGAGAAACTCTACCAAGGAGAGCAGCTGGTGCTGACCTCCCTTCCCCAGAGACTGCCCAGTAAAACCTGTTCATGGATAGGAAAGCAAAAGTAAGGGAGTGAGACATACTTCAGTGGAATTTCATACCCTTCCCATAAAATGCTTTTTGCCTTCTCAACTCCATGGAAACATAACAGTCAGTAATACCAAAGGGGGAAAGAGTAGTACACAAAAGGAACAGAACTGTGGAGGGATCAGGCTGGTGTTATCAGACAGAAATGTAATCAAGTGGGAGTTGCTGAGGTGAAAAAGTAAATGTCACCTTGGCAACCTGMGATAAACTCATGAAAAATGTAATGGGTTCCCTATGAGGAAAAAACGACAATCAGATTAATATTAAATCAAGATGCTTTCATTCAGTGTAGGTAAACAATTCTCCAAGTGATGTGAATGCATAAAATATTTCTTTATTCTCTTTCAAGAGTGGCCTACACATTCTAGTTATCACTGACATATCAAGGTGTTAAACAGGTCAGAGAAATAGGCATGGAAACTGATTAAATTTTATTATGATTTCTGGAAAGCAGAACTGCACTGGGGTTGTTGCATGTTTTATTACTTTTTAATTTGTTTTCCTAATCTAATTTTTATCCAGTTGGAGAGGAATAAAAACAAAAAAWTCAATATTAATGTTTGACAGAAAAGTTAGGAAGTGTTTTTCCAATTCAAAATTTGCATTTTCTCTTATTCTTTTAAGTTCTGACTATAGGTTCTTTCTTGATTTTTAATTTACCTCACAGAGATTTGGGATCTTAATGAGAAATTCACTTTTCTCTTTTGTGTACCAGGTTTTGTTGCAGTCTGAAAAACAGCCCAGAATAAAAGATTATTTCAGTGTCTGAATCGCTCAGACTGAGGCAAAATTTTTATCCTGTTGAGATGTGGAACACCAGCTTCCTGACAAAGCCTGGTTCCACTCAATATCCTGATGATAACCAGGAGAGGAACTCAGCTCTGTGAAAGCCCACACACAAGTTGTCGCATGTAAATTCATAATAAAGCTTTGTCATCAGTGTGAGAGACATTAAAATGTAAATTACATACATTTCCTAAACTTTAGGCATAGGTTTTTCTTTGTTTATATTTTTTTCTGACCTTTGCCTCTATTTTAGCATCATCCTCTAGCACTCATTATGCCTTCACATCTGGACATGTGCATGCACTGCTTTTGTAAACTTTTTATGCATTTGTGTCAATATTTTACTCTYGGAAATTCTTAGCAATTTTAAATCCCATTGTTCCACTATCACTCTTCCTCTGCTGCTTTTATAGACAGTTTTCTCCTTAGTTTAGCTGCAGTAGGTTTCCATTTAATTTGAGCAAGAAAAAAATACTGGTGGAATAAAAATAACTGGCTAAAGAAGGTACTGCCCTGCAKCAAAGAAAACATAAATAATTAATATATATTAAAGTCTACTAAAAGTATTTACATAGTCAGATATTAGACCCACCAAAGGATCAATTTTGATTGTTTATTCTGATTCCCTGAGATGTGTCAGTAATTCTATCAGTTTCCAAATCTATCCCAAGAACTGCAAAATCAGACTCATATACTTGGCTGTTAGTGAGCAATCTCCCAGTGATATCCAACTAAAGCTGCAGCACAAGGCCTTGGTTWAAAAAACCCTTCACATCTACTATTTTTCACTTAAATATATATTTGAAGTTAAAATGTGTTGTAGACTCCAATTCAGAAAGTATCTCTGTTCAGAATGGCACTTGAGTCTCTGCAAAGGCTCATACAGGGATGATTTAACACTCATCTTCATTTTAAAAGCACCTACTTCATCTTCTTTATCAGACTTGAAGAACTATAAGTTTTCAATCCACTGGTAGCACTCTACACCCAAAGGAAAGTATCTGCCTATGTCTTTGCTTGGGAATAGTATTTGAACTTGGGATGTAGCATTTAGTGTAGGCAACAGCTTACCCTTAGACACAAATGGACTGCCATTGCCAGGGAACAGCCACATTGCCATTGGGTAAATATATAATAAAAACAGTTGATTGAAATACTGGTGGATTTTCTACAACAGTTGTTTTGTCTTTTAAACAAACCAAGCAGTTTTGTTTTTTTCTCTTAAACTAAGAGACAGCCCTGGGACTGAAGCCTGCAGCAGTGCACACACCAGCTCCAGCACCGGCCCTACAGGTCCCTGCCAAACTTACTCTTGGGGTTGCTTCCAGACACCAGTCCACATCCCCTCTCTCCAGACACTTTTGTTTTCTGTCCCCAAAATGTACCAGGGAATAATTTATTGCTCACATCCCCAGCTCTGTGTTTGGTCCAGGACCCTGGCTGTGCTCAGTGGCAGCTCCATGACCTGGGAAGGGACCATCAGTTTCCACATCCCCACATAAGGTTTGGGCAAAATCTCTTCTTGCTCCCATTGTCCATCTTGTCTGAGAAACAACAAGCAAAACAGGAGAGATAAAGTCCCTGTCAGACTCAGAGGAGGATTTTATTTCTCTTGCATTGCACAAGTTAAATTCAGCAAGGAAGCTATGTCAACATTGGAATAAAGTGGTGACAGGAATGTTATGGTGGAATACTGGAAATTGGAAAAATTACAACTTTTGCAGCATCTGACAATTCACCTTTCTTAACACACAATCAGATTGTTTGAAGACGGTAATGACAGTTGTATCAGCAGCAGGAAGGCAAACTTACCTGCTTGGCTCTTCATAAACCTGACCACTGACTTACCCTACTTGTTTGAAAGTAAATACTGAAGGTCAGACTTGATATGAGTACACACAAATGCAAATTTTTCATTATCTTACATACTAATAGCAATAATCTCACCAAGACAATAAATTAATGAAAAATTTAACCTGGAGGAGCTGGGAAAAAAATACATCATGCGTACTTCTCATTTTATTTAACTTTTCATCTGTTCATCAGAAGAAGGCAGTTGGTAAAATATTTTTGGATTTTTATATGCCTAGCAAGCAGTGCTATTATAAAGAGAAAGTGTCTATCAGTATCTTAAAACCTGCTATGTTGACATGCATTCCTGGAGATAATTTTTTTTGCCACTCTTTAATGTTAG
>NW_026623538.1:798910-820205 GCF_030028575.1 Malurus melanocephalus
GAAAAGAAAAGAAAAGAAAAGAAAAGAAAAGAAAAGAAAAGAAAAGAAAAGAAAAGAAAAGAAAAGAAAAGAAAAGAAAAGAAAAGAAAAGAAAAAAGAAAAGAGCAGTATTTACAGCCTCCTCTTACTGTTTGCAGAAATATTTTTGATACATTGGAGGCTCATAACCCAAACTTGCTTTCCAAAGTCATTACAAATGATGTATAGAGCGTTCCAACAGCATTTTCCAG
The DNA here is from genome assembly GCF_030028575.1 of Malurus melanocephalus. Lineage (NCBI taxonomy): Eukaryota > Metazoa > Chordata > Aves > Passeriformes > Maluridae > Malurus > Malurus melanocephalus. The sequence continues at coordinate 799,141 of NW_026623538.1, forward strand.
TGTTCCAGGCAGGTCAGGATGGCCGAGCGGTCTAAGGCGCTGCGTTCAGGTCGCAGTCTCCCCTGGAGGCGTGGGTTCGAATCCCACTTCTGACATCTTCTTTATGGCACTGAGCTGAGTGGTGCAGTTGACACACCKGAAGGAYGGGATACCATCCAGAGGGACCTGGACAAGGTCAAGARGTGGCACATGGGAATSTCATGAAGTTAATGKGACCAATTTCTGGTGCTGCAYCTGAGTCAGAGCAACCCCAGTACCCGCACAGGCTGGGGATGAACAGATCAAGAGCAGCYCTGCCAAGGAGTCTTGGGGGTGTTGATGGATGAGAGTCTGGACATGACCCAGCAGTGTACACTCAGCCCAGAAAGTCAAACTTGTTTTGGGCTGGATCCAAAGCAGGGTGGSCARCWYWRKRRGGAAGRGRWTYYWMCCYTKTGCTCCACTCYRGTGAGACYCCACCTGCACTGCTCCATYCAGCTCCTGGGTCCTCCCAAAGGAAGGGCATTCACCTGCTGGAGTGATTCCTGAGAATCACCAGGCTGACCAGAGGGATRGAGTACCTACCMTGTGAGGAAGGGTTGAGAGAATTGGGATTGTTCAGCCTGGGAAAAAGAAAGCTTTGAGGTGACCTAWTTTTTTCCATCCAGAACCTGAAAATGATCTTGCAGGAAAGAAGGGGCAAGACCATTTACATGGATATGCAGTGAAAAGACAAAGGGAATGGGCTCAGACTTGAAGAGATCAGGTTTGCGTTAGATATCAGGTAAAAAGTTCTTTACTGTGGGTGTAGTGAGGCATTGGAACAGGTTGAGCAGGGAAGCTGTGGATGCTCTGYGCCTGAAGGTGTTAAAGACCAGATTGGATGGGCTCTGTGCAACCTGKTCTAGTTGAAGGTGCCCCTGCCCATGGYAGGGGAGTTGAAATGAGATTWATTTTAAGGTCAYCTTCCAACCCRAATCATTCTATGATCCTTTGTCWCTGAGAATAAGGAAATRTAAGTRGAGAAATATAASAATATAGGAAGTCATTATATTTTTCTGCATYGTTATAATGAGGCATTTTAAAGGCCATAGCAGAAAAATTGTAGAAGCTGTATCACTTCCTACTGTGATTGCATAAAGATGAAGAAACCTGTAGTCATGATTATGCTGTGCAGAATAAATTATGAATGTGTAATTTCTTCTCAGCCTGACAGAAGAAGACTGAATGATGACAAATTTGTACATTTTTCATGCCATCATGACTTTCTGGTAAAGTTGCAGCAATACAGATGCAGAAAGGTTGGGTATCACTTGGATCCTGCAGACAATGAGGAACACACCTTGGGCAGATTTTTGCAGGTGAATTTGCCATGCACTATGGTAGTGACAACACTACAAAGGTGCCCTGTAGGTTTTTCTTCAGTCTGGCACAATCACTCCCTCTCAATAGGCTCCTGAATTCTATTCCTGGAATAGCACCCTACCTGAAAGTGTCCATCCTCCCCTGCCTTTTAATTCCATCTCATGTCCCCAGAGTTTCCAGACAGAATCCAGACTGGGGCACCTAATCCACCGCTCCTGCACAGTCCACCATCACATGGCTGCTCTATCTACACCATGGTATCCCACCACCAAAACAATAGGCATCACCTGATTTATATAAAATGCTATCCATTAGCATCTCAAAACAGAGGACAATAAAAATCTGGTCCAGACAGCTGAGACCAGCAGTCCTGCTTATTGTTCTTGCAGCGCATCTTTGCCTGATGCGGGGATAATCTTTGGACCTGAGGCTGAAATGCAAATCAAGCTACATTAGAACAAGCTCTTTGCAATATTCCTACTTCCAGCACAGACTTTTTTCCAGATTTATTTCTATGGCCTAGAAATGCCTTGAGAGACTTGGCCTTCTCTACTCCTGCAGATCTTGGGAGGCAGGAGGAGGCAAGCAGGAACCTTGGTGTGATGAGAGAGCCTGGGCACACAGGCTGAGCTATAATGCATTGACAAACACAAGATTTTCAACTTGGGCAATCCCAAGATTGCCATTCAGAGAATGAACCTGATGTCCACCCCTGATGTGGGATGATGCCATCTAACCTCATAACCCAAGTAATGGGTCTGTAGCAGATCCCTTCCATCAACGCAAGCATTTTGCATGATGACTAACTGTATTAGAAGTACCTAAAGAAGTTATAAACAAACCTATTTAAATAGCATCAATAAAAAAATGCAGGGCTACTTTTCTCCTTTATATTTTCATGCATTCTGTTTGTATAATGAAGGTACTCAAGAAAGATGATTCTGGAACACTAATTAGAAAATTTGCATTAATCAAAGTGAGCTTACCCCAGGCAGTTTCTCTATACACAACTGATGCTCACCTATTGCCTCTGCTGGCCCCAGTGACGTGTATGTGTTTTACAGTTAAGGCATAAAAGAAGTGCAGATGTACTCTGCCAAATTCTGGAGAAAAGCTTTTTCTTAAGTTTTTGCATTGCTTTTTTTTTTTGGGGGGGGGGGGTGATTGTTGTTTGTGTAGTTTGGTTGGTTGGTTGGTTGTTTAGTTGGTTGGTTGGTGGGGTTTTTTTGGTTTGGTTGGGTTTTTTTAAGTAAAATTTGTATTGAACAAAAATTCAAGAGGCCTTGTATCCTCTGTAATTAGGACTTCAAAGTTTCACTGCATTAGGGAGATTTGAAGCCAGGAAGTAGAAAGCCAAGCTTAATCAYAACATTCTTTGGTAATTTTAATTGATCTGTGCTGTCTCTTGGGATGTATACATTGATTACTCCCAAAGTCCTGTTTTCTTTAGGATCCCTCAAGATATTTTGAGGGATATTATTTTGAATATGAAATTCAAAATAATCAATGTTCATATTAAATTATTTCAGCAGAACGGAAGAGGCTGGAAATTGTTTTATGAGGTACCAGGTGTTTTTCTCGTCACCTGTTATTTCTTTTAGCATCATTTTTCTGCATTATTATTTCTCTTACTGCAGAGAAACATACTCTCCTATGAGTTTTCTTTCGGCCTCCTTCTCAAAGAGGAATCATTCCATTTGTTTGGCTCTCCCCACCAGCTATTCCYTGAAGTATTCATATTTTTCCTTGTGTACACRTTCATTCCTCCATTTTGCCACATRCTTTTCTATAGCTGTATRACCTTCAGCCCAGGYTTTCAACAGGWCTGTCTTGCTCTWGCTGAAATATCTGTCAAGGATTAAYGTGGAGGAAGAGACCTAAATGAGATAGAGGGGGCTCAAAAACAGCTGCTTCAGATCAGATCAGCGAGAGTGAGTAATTCCTGCTTAATGCAGAAGGCAATCGAAGGAGGATTAGGCTGAACCACACCTCAGTGTTTTTCGGAGTGTGCCAAGCATAGGCAAGCGTGGCTTCTGCAGCCTGATTGCTGAAAAAAGCATTATGGGCTGCTAMACTGGGATTGTGTGCTCAAACTTCTAAAGAGCTGCCTTGTTTACCTTGAAACTCTTGAGTAATGGCTTAATTACAGAAAAACCTTCTAAAGAGAAACCTGATAATAGGGTCTTCTATTATCTTGTAGAACAAGAACTGATGGAGGGAATGTTTCTTACTATGCTTTTATCCTGTTATTAGGAATATGGTAGAATTGTCAATAGTGATCAAGATTAAGTAGAAGTATTTGCTGAACATTTCTTGTTGTTATTTCATGCAATATAGATAATTGACTCCTCACCTCTGATGGTAATAATCAAACATTCATCCTAAGCTGAAATAATAAATGCTAGATAATTTTATATAGTAGCTACAAAGAATTTGCATTTAGGAGCTTTAAAAGTGTTTAGGAACTATCTAAGCAAATTATGGTGACTTCAAAATGTTCTTTAGAAATTTGTAAGATTACCTTGTTTTGAAATTCAAAACAAGTAAACTGAACAACAGCCTGTTCCAGTCTTGTCAATCTGACACTGATATGAATCACATAAAGAGCACGTTAGTCTGATAGTAAAAACCTGAAAGAGTAGAACAAGTAACAAAAACATCCAGAAAATAAGTATTTTATAAGTTCAGTAGAGAGAAATAAATCTGATGGAATATGCCTCCAACTTTGTAAGGCATTTTAATAGGTACAAAATGTTGTCTTGATAAGTAGAACAAGAGTGGAGGCATAAAGTCAGGAGGAAATCACAAAATCACACTTGAACAACAGACAACATGAGCTGCAGATGTGTCTTGTAATGAACCTACAGGTGATGACTGACACTCAGAAAAAAAGGATTAATACAATCTTCCAGTGTTTAAACAACAAAGCACATTGTTGGAGTTTCTGTATTTATTACTGGAATAATTTGCTACTGAAACACCACCTGCATGTTTACAAACCACGTTTRAAAGCACGACTTCAAAACTTCTGGTGAGAAAAAACAGAACCACAGTTTGCTAATAGGAACATGTACACCAAGTTATGTAAGAAAGTTAAAGAGGAGAGAAGGATGAAAATTATTATTTTTCAAACTTAAAGTCTTATTCTGCTTTGGAGAGGGCTGGGGAAACTTCATCTTGGGAAAAGATAACCAAGGATATTACTTTGAGTGCTCTGTGTTTAGTCATTTGTACAACCTAACCGTGTCTTTGAATTAATGTGCAGCACTTTCTTGTTAGTCCTAGCTCCTTTCAAASGTTTAATGGACATGCCAGCTTTTAGATTCAAAGTGCAAATATGGTAAGGAGTTGCAGTCATATCTTAATTTATGGTGCTAAGACAAATATGTGAGCATCTCAAATATGGCCCTTGCTTGGGCTAATCACATGAATATTGCAGACACACATTATTCTGCTCAGGGAAACAGAAAATGTAATTGCTAATTGTTCATAGAAAGTTTATTTAACTGGAATTTACATTTCTTTAAGTGACACTACCAGACAGAGGATGTGCAAGCTCTCATTAAAGCACTTTTTATTAATAATTAGTTACTACATATTAATTAATGTCAAAGACAATTTCTTTGCCTTCACTCCATCCTTTTTTGTATAATAGCTTGTCTACATAAACTTGTTTTTCGCCTGCTGTTCTGAAAAGTGTCTCTTTGGATACAGGTGAAGAATAAATTATAAAAAAGTCAAAAGTATATTCACTAATGCCAAGCCAGCCTTGTTATTCAGCCAAGCCAGACTGAATGGAGAAAATCTAGCATAAAGAAATCTATTACCCTGATTTTAGACTCTSTGTGGCCTCAAATTAAAATGCCTGAAACAGGGTCATACTTCTCACTATGCACACACTCCTGCTGCAGTAAGCATTTGTGCAGCAAAAATAAATCAGGGACAAYGAGATCCCATGCTGAACCATTTTGCATCACAACATAATAGGCAAAACCAGGAAGTGGAAAGGATAATTATTCAAGTAAGAAATTCTTCAAACCATTTTCATAGCAAAATCCAAACTTCCCTGACCGGAGATCTTCACATTTTAGCTCATTCCTGCGAATCAGCATCTTTACTTTTTAGAATGGCAGAGAGGAATGCAGGATTCCTAATGTTCATTTTGAATAACCTGTTTTTCAACTAGAGACAGATGGATTATTAATCTCAGCATTGTTTTTATAACTAAAAAGAAATCCAGTCGAATGGACAATCTAGAAACACTGAAGGTCTGAGCCTTGAATGAACTAACTGTCAGAAACTCAGGGCGATGTATTTATTATTGAAAATATACAGGATTACAAKCAAACTCCTTTTTAGGAGTACTTGTGAGGCAAAAGTTAAAAACTTTGCAGAGAGCTGACAGATGAGAGTTGAAGYCTTTGGCATGTGGGAGCAAAAGCACTGCTGGCCCTACCCTGGCTGCCCCTCCTGCCCCATGGGAATTGGTTGGCACAATTGGGACATGCCCTGGAAATGCACAGGTAATCCTCTTCCTGCTCCATCCCCTCAGCTGCACAGGCAGCACGCTCTTCTGGAAGGGTGGAGAATTTGCTGGCATGGCAGTGACATAACTGCTCCTCACTTCTGACATCATCCATAGGGGAACACAGCATCCTTTAGCTCTCATAACTGACTTCTTATTAGTCAGATCTTTCCAGGGAAATCCTGAGAAAAACAATTCCTAGTTTTTAAGAGGATAAAGTTGGGCTGACAGCTGCATGATTTGGTTAGGATAACCGGGAATGAGATAAGCCCTGTGGAAATTGCTTTTTAAATGACCATTTAGTGTGACGCAAGATAGGTTTTCTCTCTCTTCTTTTCCCACTTATTTTTTGGCCACTTGATAATTGCTTAAGTGAGGGAATGCAAAATACCAATTTGTAGTTCTCAGTCTGCCAGCATAATAAATGTTCAGAGTTTTATTTTTAATCTTTAACAATAGAAAAAACAGATGTCATGAGTAATTCTGTAGTGTCCTGTGCACTGTCAGTATTCTCACAATGCTATGGACATTCATGGTATTAACACAATCTCACAGACAGGGGAAGGGGAAGATCATGGCAGCTGGGCTGGTATTTTTGTTACAGTGCAGTGGCCATTTGTGCATGCACAGAAATGGAGAGAGGGAGACATCCTTTGTGTCGGCTGGAAGAGACCCCTGAAGGCACCTTCTCCATCCTCCTGCTCAAAGCAGGACCTGTTAAAGCTGGTTGGTCAGGGCCACAAACAACCAAATCTTGAACATCTGCGAGGATGGAGATCTCACAGACTCTGCATCATCCTCCCTCAGTGCTTGGGCCGCCTCCATTGTGAAAATATTTCCTGGTGGTTGATGGGAATTTCCTTTCCCACATCTCCTTCCCAGTGTTTACTCTCACAGATATTTTGGGGAGCCTGTGATGCCTTGAGGACTGATACTTCATCTAATCCRGAAGGAAAGCGTGAGAAGCATAGCACAGCTAGGTAAAAATCTGCTTGATTCAAGTYTATCCTCCTTCCTGGGAAGTGCTGAGACAGTCTTCTATAACTCAACTCTGGATTTTTGTTTTGCTGCAGGAGATCCTTGTTGGGTTTTTTTCTGGTTTTCAACTCCTTATACTTTCTAGACCTGATTATTCTCATTATTTACCAATGGTTTTGTTTGGTTTGGTTTAAAACTGAAAAAATACTCAAAAGCCTAAAGTTAGTACTTTACTTCTTTTGGACATGAGCAAAACAGTGACAATTCTTGCAATGGCAGTTCAGCTACTGTGCTCAGATACAGTTCCTTATTGCATGGAACACTAATCCTTTGTGTTTTGCACAGAAGACAACACTAGCTCAATCAAATGGAAGTTCAACTAGCAAATTTACAGATGTTTGCTGTCTTGCTAAGTGCACCTTGAATTCAGAGGCCTATGGGCTTAAAAATACTGATATTAATTACTATAGTAGCCAAAACAAGTTGGAATTACAGCCTGGCCAAAGGATTTCTATTTTTCCTATGCACAATTCATTTAATAACTGTTTTCCATACAAATGTGATGTGAACTTGGCATTAATCAACCACAGGCGGTATTTCTTGCTCCTTCTCATGGAAAGTGCAAMACATGTTGTTCCAAGCTGACAATTTAAGTATAAATTTATTTCAGTTCAAGAAAAATATTATTAACTTGAGAGGGAATAGGTCTTATACTTTGCGTCTTGATTTTATTTTCTTGCCTGTCACTGGATAATTTTCTTTTCCTTTTCATATAAGTGCTGTCTTATGTAGCAGTAATCTTAAATGATCAGGCTTGCTGGGGTTTTGTTCAAAACACTTAAGGATAGAAGCAGATATGCAGCATATTTCCTGCTCTRGTGATTTCCATTTAAAAAGACACATTGCCTCTAAAGTCATATAAATTTTCATCCAAAATCCACTTTAGTAAGGCATATAGTTTGAATTCTTTTAACTCTTGAGTAAAAGYAATTCATCCTTGTACTCTCTTGCATGGTATTTCTGCCACTCATTTCCTGTGGTTTTATTCCATAATAGCTTTTGTTTCCCCTGTTGCYTCCCCCTGGCAATTTATTTCGCTTATCCTTAAGTGCATCCAAATATCTGATCACAAAACTCAAATAGCAGCTCTGCCAATTAGAGGGAAACAACTTTGATGTGCCTGATTACAGATGAAACAAAAACAAATGTGGGTACTTACAGGAAAGGATATCAAGCAGAAAGTCAAACAGCCAAGGAAACAATCTTTTTGGTCGTGAAATGATAAATTTCAAGGCATGAAGAAATGAGACCCTATGAAAGCAACACAAAATAAAATAAATAAATATAATGAAAGATAATAGCAAGATTTATTGGCAAAAGAAAATACTGAAAGTAATTMGTTTTTAATTCAGGAAAGTTCTTCCTAAAGGACGTTTACATAGGGGTTTGATGTATAATACCCAATAGCAAAATTGTCAGTAGAAATGAACATCTGGCAATCTATGCTCAGTATATGTCAAAATAAATTAGTAGGAAAGTAGGATTTGGAAAGAAAAAATTAGATTGTTAACAAAATTAAGCAAMAAATCAATGGATAATGATGAAAATATTTAATTTAATTTTTTTCCTTTTCTGTATAACCTTTTGATAATGCTTCAAAACAAGTACATTAAAAATATTAAAAATAAATTTAAAATTATTGAATATTTTATAAAAGTAAAATAGCCTCACAATAATTTCTTATCACCAAAGTCCTATATGCRGGGCCTCATCCCGAAGCCATTTTAGGCTATGTTGTTATGGATTTTAATGGTGATGGAATTCCTAAGTTCCCTTGAACAGACATTCCCAGACTGGGGCACATTACCRGTAGGGTATGAAGCTTGTTTGGTTTCCCAATCCTAATCCTAATCCTCCTACCTAACACAGGTAATATCACAGTAATAAAACACAASAATTGCTGTCTAAGTACCCTTGTTAAATCTTTGTTCCATTTTCACCAAAATTAATACAAAGTAAATTCCAGGAATGAAATCAAGGTTAAAAACTAAGATGTGAAATAATATATAAATGGTCAGAAAAATTTGGGACTATTTTATTCAGAGAAGGAAGGGCAAGGGAGCGAAAAAGATCCTCCAAAGCCATGTTAAGGAAACAAGGACCCCTCATGACCACAAATTTTTCACATATTCCTGGCACAACACATCAAAACTCGCTGGAAAAGCACGTTATATTTCGTGCATTGACACATCTTGACAGGATTCAGAAATATTAATCCTTATTCATTTGTAACAGTAAATAAATTGCCCACATGTTCATTTAACTCCACACAAAACTCCTCTGATCTCGAAAACTAAACTGTTACGGATGCATTTTTTGGCTGAGAGATTTCCCAGATGCCACAAGCAGAGGCCATGAATTGTGTCTGAATGTTTGGAAAATGCCAGGCCACAGAAATCAAATGAGTGGAAAGGCTTCTTTTGGCCCAGCCACAGCTGCTGATTTGACAGATGGAAATACTTTGTTTTTAGAGAGGGTTTTTGACATATTCAACATATTTGACAACTGCCAGAGGCAGAACTGAGTGATCTGACCCAGACTGTCAACCTCCAGCTTTTTATTGACACCTTTGGGTGAAAAATGGAGCATGTGAGCAAAGCACAGACATGCTGGAAGGGGAGATTCAAGGTAGACCAATTAGTRCCATTATTTGATTTTCTAACATTTTCATGTGGCATTAGGTATTTCAAAATCATAATTTTAATAGAATACTTTTAAATATTATTTTTTCTCATTGGACATCTCAAATCTTCACTTCCCAAGCTGTCAATTTGTCATGTAGTTTGTGATCACAGTGACAATTCACAGCTTTTGGGCAGAGACTAATTTGTTTCACAATYATATAAACTGGGAATCATATTTCTTTGTTGTCAACAGAATGACAGCAAGACAAATCAAGTGACTGGAACCAGGTCCTCTGYCTGCAATGAATTTGTGACTTGATGATGGCAACCAAATAAGACATACTCAGGTTCCCAAAAGTATTGCTATGAACAACTGTCAAATTAGTTGGAAGCAGATGCTAGAAGCTGAGATTAATGCATTTACTCCATCCATGTTTTATTGCATAGAGATAAATATTTCAATAAAAGAAAGATTMTTTTTAAAATTTGAATCCTTTTCTGCAGTTTAAAACATTCACATTACCCATCATAATGGAGAACATTACAAATTCAAATCACTTGAGGTTTATGTCCTCTGTTTTTATGGGTTTTATGGTGTTTTTTTCAAGTGTTTTATATAAAATAATTGCTTTGCAGAGGTACCTAGACAAATGTTACAGAAGTGTCTGTGGCTCTCTCTTMCACCCCTTCCTCCCCCATCCCCACTCAGCCCCTGCTGGCTGCTGCTCCCTCAGTTCACCCAGATRAACAAATTTTGTGATACTGCTCGAGAGTTTAATGCTCTTCTTGGAAGAGCACCTGGGGATTCTTGGAAAGCAGCTGACTCCACTCTGAAGCTGATAAGGAGTGCTCATCTACCTTTTCAAGCTGGCTGAGGGTCAAAATTTTGTCTAGAAAGAGAAGATGGATAATCCTAAATTTCATGTACCATTTTCATCTCATTGATTTGTGTAAAAATCTTATTAAATGTTTTCACCCAACTAAAAAGAAAAAGTGAAATTAACATACTTTTTCCAAGTTATCAACACAAATGTTAAAAATGCAGTTATCTGTATTTTTTTTCTCCTGTTTTCTTTTACCAGACTGCACCATTTCATATCTGTCATGAAATTTTTCAGAACTAGACTGAGAGTGAATCCATCATGCAAGGCTAAAAGTCCTCTGAATGTGTACAAACAGCAAAAGGGCAGCAASAGGACACCCCACTTCCAGGCAGGTGGCTTTGGAGATCTCTGTCTTCATTCTAGTCCATTAGAAACACATCCAAAAGAWTTAGGAATAGTTCACAAAAAATGTTGCCTTTGTTTTTCAGGCTGTTCTTAAGCTTCCAGATTTTTAGGGGAGGAGCAGGAATATCTGAGGGACACTAAGCCAGTCTGAGAATATGAGAATCCAGCAGATTGTGCAGAGGTCTCAGCAGAGAAGCAATACARGCAAGTGCTCGAGGCTCTTCTTGCATTTTTAAGGGCACATTATACAAATGTAATTATAATGGCCTGAGAGCAAGCAGCTGCAATACATTCCGGCATGGTAGTAAGGGGAAGACATTCATTTTAGTATTTTGAAGCTCTTATTAATTATCACTATAACAAAAAAAAAATTATTTTGGTGGTAAATAACTTTTTCTGCTGCCCCTACTCTAAGTTTTATGTGTGCAYGCAAGGAATAAACTTGAGTGGACAGGGTGGAAATCAGGGTGGGAAACACTATGAATGCCAGAGTTTCCTGACAGTGTGCGTGGATAAATACAACAGTAATAGCATGCTGAGAATCAGGGGGTCACTGCGAATCAGATCTACAAGTATGCCCCATAACCAGTCAAGTCAAAACAAGAGGGATCAAAAACTAGGAAATCTAGTTCAGGAGTTTTAYTCTAGGTTGAGGATTTGGGCAGAACCATATGAAACTGACCTCAGGAGCTTATCCTAGAGCAGCAGGCAGCCAAATCCAACATTGTAAAGCTGTCAGCATTGTTCTAGGATGGATCCATGTCTCACACATTTTCTACCATTGTATTCCATGAGGATTTTGTTTGTCATAAGTTTCCACTARAATGAGCCATCAAAGCCTGGCCTCCACCCATAACCAAACCTACTGCACAATCCTTGGAAGTCCATCAGTTCCCAGAAGCTCCAGACTCCCTGCAAGCATTCCATGRGTCTGGTCCAGGGAAGCACTGCTGAACATCACGTGTGTGGAAATGTTGGGCTGTCCATTCCCAGGAAATGGGACCCCACAGTACTTGTGCAAACACATGTACCACTCCCCTGGGGCAGAGGTGGACATGCCTGGGGTTCTGTGTTTATGTGAAGCTTAACTTACAGAAAACATCCATTATAAATTAGCATGTTAATGCTAATGCTGTGGAATAGAATACACATAAGATCATGCATGCAAAAGACACAAAAAAATCTTCCAGCAAAACATTCTCACAGAAACCACAGTCAGATTCCATATATGAGGTCTTCCCAGCTCACACAAACAGCAGAACCTTTGTTCCCCTTTGTTTTACTGACTTACYGCTGGAATGTACCAGAGCATTTTAAAATCACTTTCTGTTGTCAATACATGATAGTCTCACACCATCAAGCATTGCTACCTTTTACTATTTACCAGTGGCAGTGAATTTAACTTGTTGACCTTCATGACAAAAAACAGATGAGAGTTTAAGCTTTGTGATGAAATTGACAGTAATCAATAGGAGATTTAAAAGCAAATTATTTGTAGAAATAGGTGTAATTACTCACAAATGCATAGATCACTTAAATTGTTTCAGTCAGTCATTTTATTGGTTTTAAAAGACAGAGGAAAAGAAGTCGAAGGCAAAATGAGGTTGCAGCATTAATAGCAAGCCAAATGCAGCTGGACTTATAAACAAAGCWGCCAAAAGCACTGGAGGCCCCTGTTTTAATTGCACGAATATCCAAACAGTCATGTTTGGCATAAAGCATTCAAGGAGTATCCTCAGAAGTCCACTTTTGGAGAACAGGCAGAAATTATAACTCTGGGCTTTATTCACAGCAGATTAGTCATACGGGTGTTRCATAATTTCACTTCAGACAAAGACTGAGCAAGTGGGGAGAGAAGCTCATGCATTGGTTTTTGGATGAAGTTTGCATGCTTGAAGGGGTGATTTGCTAAGTTATAGAGTAGTCAAAAATGCAAAACCCTAACTAAAGGGATTGGCATAGCTTCAGCAATTCCCTTTCCTGGTCTGAGAGGTTACTGAACCACATTTGACATGTAAACAACACCTTTGACAGGGTCRAGCAAATTTTGCCCACACAAACTCAAACTAGGGAGAAAAGGTGAATTTTACCCACTGAAAATCATAACAAAGTGATCAGTCTGGCCCTTTTTGGAGACAAAAGTGCAGTGAAAATTTTCATTTGCAGAATATAAGGATGCAGTAAGTTTCAAAGATATGCAGCTCTAGCTGTCTGAATCTTGAGTTTATGCAACAAACACATTAGACAAATTCTGTCCGGTGCAACTGACTTCTTCACCAAAAATAATTAAAAGCTGCTTCTTTTGCTGGAATGTACATGTGAAACTGAGGGRAAAGCCACAATGTGGAATAAAGGAGAAAATAGCAAGGGAAGGATCAGGGCGCTTACATTTGTGGAGCCYTGGAAGGAAACTTGGAAAAGAATGTCCTGAGGAGATGGTCAGACCCAAATTCTCCTGTCTGTRTACACAAAGTATCATGGAATGRTTTRGGTTAGAAGGATCCTTTAGGATGATCTAGCTCCACCCYCAACKCCATRGACAGGGACATCTTCYACTAGACCAGGTGTCTCAAAGCTCCATCCAACCTTGCCTTTAAYATTTCCAGGGATGGARCACCCACAKTTTCTCTGGGTGACCTGTTCCCATGCCTCACCATCCTCACAGTATGGAATTTCTTCCTAATATCCTATCTAAACCTACACTCTTGTTAGTTTAACAAGTTGCCTTATCCCTACATGTCCTCATGAGAAGTCTCTCTCCATCTCTCTTGCAGATCCCCTTCAGGCAYTGAAAGGCTGTTCTAAGGTCTATCCCAGAACCTTCCCCTTCCCAGGCTGAGAAACCCCAACCCTTAGCCTGTCTTCATAGGAAAGCAAAGGGACAGTGGGAATTATAAAATCATAGCAGTTGGAAAGATATCACAAGTGGTAAAATCCACTTAGTTCAGGCTAAAGCTAACAGTAGCTGGGGCAGCAGATATTGTTTATAATAGAATAATGTATTTCCACATGACTCAGAGCTCTCAAGATGCATTGGAATCTATAACATGGCTGCAATACTCTCAGGCATCATCTTCTCCATTTTGTTGAATTCACTAGATTGAAGCTATGGTCTTGAAACTCCTCAGGCCAGGGACARCATTTGCCAATTAATTTAGCAAAATAAAATCCAGACTGTGGTTTTTGGAGGACTACTCATCCTAAAATAGTGATGCAAGAAGAGTAAACAAATTTATTATCAGTCCAGCCTTGCTTCTACAAGATTGTAAAATCCATTTCTATTCTTTTTGGGTACTGTTGACAAAAATTCCTAATGCACTRGTAAGCTGCAGAAAAATGAATTATACCTTCTTGCTTCATACAAGCTTTGGCCATTTTTCTCTTGTATTACTAATTCAAATTTGTTTCATTACTTCATACATCTGAGACTCCAGAAGAAAATTCAGGCTGTATAATTTTSACCCTAATTATCACAGATTGTTAATATTTGGAAATGAAATTACAAAAGTGATTGTAATGTTCTAAATTCCTGGAAATTACTTTCCTTCATCCTCAAACACACTACTCCCCTCTTCAGCTTGTTATGATAGCACATAATGTTGGCTGGCTCRTTGAGAGCTCTCCTGGTGTAATCATAACAACATTTTCTGATAGCTGGTTTAGTGAGTACTTATGTTAGCTGCAATCTTTCTCTGACATAAGAAATACCAGCAAAATGTTGTACCAGCCAAAAASCTTATGAATGCATAATTCAGTAAGTGCTCTTTGGTGGGGTGATAAAAAGAGAGAAAGTTCATCTCTGGTAAAGACTAAAAACTATCAGGTTTTCTGAAATTCCTGTTTCATTTTCTGCAACACAATGATGCATTGAATAAAAAGTGAAGCACCATTTGTTGTAACAACAAAACACCAGCTAACTTTCATGGTAGCTACTGTTAACCAAAGGTATTAGAGTATTAGAAGCACATGAGGAGAAGTTTAGTGGAAAATGTCAGAAATGTCTCCTAGATCATACATTTACCATTTCCTTATCACATTCAGATATATAATATTCCTAAGAGATGATATTAACAGCATCTGTGAGGAAAGAAGATGCTAGATACAGTGCAGTAATTGGGATTTTTCGTAACTGTACATCCAAGAAAAAGTTCATTTTCTATCTGTTCAATTCTGAATACCAACTAGGAAAAATAATCTCTGCCTCTTCTGGGTGGATGAAGGAAGTTGTCATATTAGGTGCAGAGTTACAACACTCATGTCACAGAGGAGCCCTCAAGGTAAACTAATTCTCCTTAGCTCATATTTAGTGATGATCAATAACCTCTCATTTCACACCTCAAACGTTAAGATACTTGAACTGTCCCTTTTGGAATCTGTAATAACAGRCCAGGGAAATGACTATTTCAAGCACTTTAACTGGGTTTTTAAGCATCATGAGCAGTGCTGTCAAGCCTTGCCTTCTGTCTGTAATTCATGCTTAAATCCCAGTCTCAGCTGTGCAATTGAGAAGTTTTATCATGTTGCCAAATAGATTGGGTTTCTTTGATGAATCCTTTTAAGACACATAAAATCAGAACTAAACAGAGGGTTTGAAGAAGTGAAAATAATTTTTATTTTTCATTAGATCCATGCTGTAAATCGTCGGAGACTTTYTACTTCCACAGGAGTTAGTATTTAAATGTCAGAAGCAATGCATTTAGAAAGAATTCAAACTTAACCCTGTCTGGTGCTAATCTGAATTGTATAAAAAGATTATATGACTTTCTTGGATCTAAATATGAGGTAAATTGTTTTCTATTCTTATTCCTGTACATTTTATCTACAAAATATCTTCCCATAAGAGATGCAAGTTTCTAGAGTTAAGGAGAGGAAAACAAGGTGGCTTTATGCAGTGAAATAGATTGCTGTAGAAGAKRAAAGGTACTAYRAAAATCATSTATTGCACTTTGATCTCACATTTCYTCCCATGAATTAAAAAYTGTTTTGAAATAGGTTGTKGCTRKTAAACAGTGATTATRCTTATAGTGTWAAATAACTTAGCACCATGAATAATTTCAAGATGCWGCTCCCCRATTATCTAYACCTCACACAGTTTTAGMTGCCTTTGAGACAATTCAYCTCAGGARTGTTCCATATTGAAAACTCSTTCTGTTCTGGKAGAGAGTGMAGGGCTCTTTCTGTACCTCAGTAAGGTCTAGCAGTTTAATAAGATAYCTGCTTCAGAGAGATGGGATAAGAAAAGGTGTAGAGACAAGTAAACTTTGCATGCCTTCAGTTGCAGGGCACCCTCAATTCCTGTAAYCTTGGATGCTGGATTTTCTCACAGMACACTGCCCAGRGCAAATCCTGTCCATGGAGAGTTCTCCCTTTTGCTCATTCCAGCTGATGAGCATGGATAGGTTGCAGACTGCATTAATAAACCCCCCAAGGGTTCTCAACCCCCCAAGTACGATGCCCAGTGGAACAGATGTGGTCTGCTCAGGATTCTGCAAATTCCTTGAAAACAATATCTTCCACAAAGTTCCCAATACAAAAGTCCAGTCCATGCTCTGTTTCCTCAAGCCCTCACAGTCCTCCAACACACCTGCAACAACCATTGCTCTCTTGTACCCTCTGAGGCCAGACCCTGAAGCATTGCCTTGACACAATGCTATGGAAACACACACTACTCCATCATGCTGCCACACCATGAGCCTGAGAGCATTGTTCAAACTATTCTTGAACTCTGTCAGGATTGGTGCTGTGACCAMTTYCCTGGGGAGCCTGTGTGCTGCARCACAGTATGCTCAAATTAGTAATGGAAGTCATGATTAATTTCTGTATAGTTTATATTGCATAAGCCATTAACTGTTGCCAAATTAAGAGTTWACAATGCCAAAAACAATGCCTGGGTCTCTGGACAGCTAAGACAGATTCATTAAGCCTAGAAAGAAGTGGGTTTTCAGACACACGCCTGTTTTCAGCATCTTTCCCTCTATTGATTTCTAATATTTTTAAGCCATTTTCCTCAGACACCTAGCTCTTCTCATTCAGCAGATAGACTGCCAAACTGGGTTTTAAATTCAGTGTCAGTAGTCATGAATATGATTTGCCACACCATTTCTGTAGACCCAAAAGTTTTCTGCTGGAACTAGTTTGAAAACAGCCCAAAGTCAGTTACATCTCTGACATCTGACTTCAGTTAGCTGAGTCATCTCTCCTTCTTCTCCAAAGTGCATTGTTGATACCTGTATGACATTYTATTTTCCAGACCTCTTGCAAATTAGCAAAGGATTGTCAGTGTTTGTCAAAGGAGAAGGTGACACAAGTTCCTCCCTAACCCCACAAGAAATGTGTGTAATGTCAACCCTAAGTGATGCCTGGCTTTGGAAAGAAATGTCTCCTAAAAGTTAATGTATTTGTCATGRTTTTCTTTCTTGTTATAATCATTCAAGAGATATGTGTTGGAGTTCTCTTTTGCATTGTAAACACTAAATAATAATAWGGTCTGATTCTTTTCTTCAAAGTATTTTTTATATATATGCCTATTGAGCCTAGTAAAATATCTGACTCACATATGTTTTTCTATGGCAGAGGTATCTATTAGATGAAATATATTTAACAATTCTCCATTTTTCAAAGATCTTGGATTGAGTTAAGAATGTGTTGGAGCAATTAGAATGACACCAGCTTGTGAGACGAGAATTTAAACCTGAATAGCCTTAAAAAAAGTGCAAGATGGAACCCATTTATTAAARTGTCTTTCATAAGCAGAACAAAGTAGTTCACTGCCCTCAATTAGACCAGGCAAAAGGCTGAAGGGAAAAGAGAAATATCTTTCCAACTTGCTGTGGGTGCAGGAAGGGCTAGCTAAATTTGCCGACATGCTCATTAGGTGAGGAGCCGGAAGGTATCACAGCACTCCAAGAGCTCTTTCTTCAAATTATAAATAATTTCCCTGCTAAATTGTCCTTGCCAGACATAGTTTTTTTTTTTTCTAAACTTCACTTCTTTTTTTTTTTTTTCTTTAAAATGGGTAAGATTGCACCAAATGGCAGSTATTTTCAAGAGTACTGGGAAGAAAACCTTAGGAGAGGATTTTCACCTTTCAGCCTCTATCAAGCCATGTCCTGTCAGTCCTGTCACCCACCTTATTGTAAAGGAAAAGAACAAAACATAAACCCAAACAGCTGTGCAGTTCTTTCATCCTTGATTACAGCTGAAGGGAAGTTATTTTTATTCAAACAGTCCATTTTCACAATCTTTCACTCTTATCTCCAGCCACCTACTGTTAYCTGTAGTTCAAACATTTTTTGTGGCAGACCCTTGTTAAAGATCAGACAGCACATTGTTGAAACCCCACAATGCCATGGAGAGAATGGTGAAAAAATCCACAATATGTTATTGCATCCAACCATCACAACAGGTAAGTTAGAATAGAATTAAAATCTTAAGGAATCCTAAAGCATTGAAAACAGGCTTGATAATTCACTTTCTCTAATATAAAGCAGGACTCCCTGCTGTGTTTTAACATTAGGTAGCATGATTCACCCCTTAGAGATATCTCTTCTTTTAAAACCCATTTGGGTACAATTGAATTATTTGTATAATGTCCAAAGCATGCCAGCTCCTCTTACATTGTCCTGTACATGATGAGTTCCAAGAAATCTTTTTTTTTTTTTTTTCCAACCAGATGTTTCCAGAATTCTCTAAGCTTAATGGCTCTTTCTTCTGCAATAACCATCAGAGACCTTTCAAGAACCTTATCTTTGGCCACAGGCAGCCTTTTCTCTGGGTTTTTTTTCCCTATCCTGTCACTTACTTCCCTTTTATTTTATTTTCTCTTCTCTTTCATACTTTTCTTCCTTCCATATGCTTGTCTTGGAATTTAAAAAAGCTTAATCTAATTAATGGTTACTCATTCTCATAGATTATGACTGGATTTCATTATCAACATCTATTAAGGCAATTGTAACATAAGTTAATGTATGTCACAGTGATGTTCTTTCCAAAGCTATGTTGAGKAAACAGCTTTACATAACAGGTATTMCATCTATTTATTCAGCCAACRTCRCTAAAAAAAAAAAAAAAAAAAAAAAAAAAGGCAAGCAATCAAGCAGCAAAAGTAAATAAAAAGTAAGATTACATCTCCCTTGTTTGGCACCCCCAAACCAAAGGCAAAGTACATACCTGTGGGAAACACCAAAACATCACAAATTGAAGGAAGCACAGATAGGTGGGAATGTAATTTCTGAAATCATTGTAGAGAACTCACATATTACATAAAGAAACATATTTATTCTGAAAGTAWATGTACATTTTAGGTCTTAATTCTGAAGCTGATGGCTGTTCACTCATTATTTATATTAAACAGTTAATATAATGAGATGTAACAAAAAAAAAAAAAAAGTTCTGAAATATTTTACCAGGTTTTTCTACCCTTCAACTTTCTACCAGCTGTCGAGTTTGCAGTGTCACAGCACCTGGGAGGTGCCCGTGTGAGAGCACTGCAGTGCTGTTGGCTCCTCAGTATTTCACAACAGCCAAGAGCAGTGGCAGGTCAAGGATGCTTTCCCTCAGGGATGACAAACTGCCTTAGAATTAGCACATAATTTAAGTTTAGTGACCAGAGCTTACAAAAGAATCCATGCTGGTGATGAGTTTGCTGATATTGATCACTGTAATGAACTGGGTTTTCTAAGCCACATTCACTAAATTAGAGTTATACACAATTTACTGAACAGCTAGTTCTGCTGAGGAGGAATTAATGCAATCATTTCCACTCAATGTTTTTAAGACTCTCAACTGAAAAAATTAATTCAAACAATTGTTAAATAGCCCTGAACCTTACCTGTGGCATACTTCATTCTGAGAGCAGCTTTTTGAGGAACAGATTTAAAAGGTCTTTTGCATATTGGTCTGAATATTTCAATATCTTTCTGTTGTAATTCAAAATAAAGTTTCTTTCCCTGAAAATTAGCAAAAAAAGAAGAAAATGTCAGTCCTCTAATGAATCAGAAAGAAGGTTATAGCTCCATAACAGATATTTGAACACACACACATTTCTAGGACATATGCTTCGTGAAACAAATTGAGCTCAGTTCAGTTTTTAACATTATTAGTAGAATTTCAATTTATAATAAAACAAACCATTTAGATAATAAGTAAGAGTCCTTTCTACTTTCAGAAGTTTGTGAGATTGTGAATCCATTCCAGTCCTCCTCTAACATATTTTCTCTATGAGCAAGTTTATGGAACCAGAAGTCTTCAATCAGCTTGAGATTAAGCTCTCACACTATACCTTCATACTTAGTTCTTCACTGATTTAAAACTTGATTTTGAAAACTGATGATGTAAACTCTGCAGTTGCCATAAGAACAGCCCCACAACACTTATCACAGCACAAGGACTCTACCAAAGAGTTTATGCTCACAGCACCACTGTGTCAAATACACTGAAAAGTGTGAATTTTGAGTCTTTTGAAGTGTGTCAAGGCAGCTTCCAAGTGGCTCAGTAAAGCACAACCATGTGACAGTGACTGCCCAAAAATTCATCCATCCTTTCTTTCCTCAATAGTCATACTCTGAAAATGAGTTTTGAATAGTAAAGCACAGTATTATTATTRCATTATTTAAGCAGTAAATATCTAGGCCCAGAATTTATTCCAGTTTCTGAGTCCCAGCTTGTGTGGTATTTTCAAATCAAAAACTAGTTGTTMAGTCAATTTTATAGCACAGTGTTCTGCACCCTGGMCATTTGTTTGGAGGGTGAGAAGTTYCACTTCAGGAAATYCCTAAAGACCTACCCCYAGGTGGAAGATAATGTTTAAATCCAGGGCTTCTCTGAATCAGAACTGCAGCAATTAGAGAGAATGTTCCCCAGGTGAGAAAGGACCACAGAAACAGCTTCAGCCATCAAATGTTCAGAGTGTGTTAGGGATGCTCCAGTCCCACCACAACAACACCCAGCCATCAGGGAGGCTGCCGAAATGTGCACCAAGTCCATGAACAGATAAATGGACAATTAACTGAAGAAAAATCATGCTGTATTTAGTTATTATTAACTTAAGGAAAGCAGTAAGAGCAGGAGCAGAACTCTTACTTATGATGGAAGCAGAACCATTGTCACAGAAAAACAGAAAGGTGGCAACATGGAAAGGCTCCTGCACTAAGAACACCAGACCATGATTTTCTTTCTGTCTTGTGGTGGATTCCATCACATTTGCATTGAACTCTCACAAACTCCCACAGCTAAGCCTTTCAGAAGGATGCACAATGGATGTAAGCGGTGAAGATACTGGTTAAGCAAATGGGATTGGAACACACA